>NC_057808.1:550015382-550023371 GCF_018294505.1 Triticum aestivum
CTGCCCCAACGAGGTATACCTCGCCGTCGTTGCCAGTTTTGTTTAAAAAAAACTGTTCGTTTTAAAAAAAACCCTACATCGGTTTATTTCTTCAGTTTTGTTATTTTGTGAAAGTTCACCGACCCGTTCGTTTTAACGAACGCGTTCGTCGGATTTTCTCTGTTAACGAACGTCCGTTCTTTAACCGTTCGTCCGTTTTTCTTTTTGTCAGATTTTTCCGCGATTATCTCAGATCTCGATTTCTGATCGAATCTTCGTTTCTGTTTAACTTTTCGCTCGTTTATCGGAATCAGGCGATTCAAGCGCCCAGAGTTTCTTCTCGAAATTCTCTTTCCGTTTAACCTACTCAAACAAGTTTTTGCTACTGTAAAATTTGACCTAGATCCAGATTAGTAAACGAAGCTTGTTTCTTTCGCCGTTTGACTTTCGTTGCTTCGTTCGAGTTGATTCTTTTTGCAAACCGGAGTTCTTAAGTTGAACTTTCTAGTTGGATCTTTCATTCGAGTTTTACCTGTGCATTAGATAAGTACTTATTGTTTGCTTGTTTGTTTGCGATAGAATTCCCGGAGTGTGCCGCTTGTTACTTCGAATCGCTAGGTTTCGCGGATCATCGGCAAGGCAAGTAACACTTTGATCATACCTTCCAAACCCAGTTTTTATTGCATTAGATCTATTCCTCAAACATTGCATGATTAGGATCTAATTAAATTGTGGGTATTGGGAAGTAGTTGCGGTAGTACCTATTACCTGTTCTTTTATCAAACCCTTGGGAGTTACTTCTACGTTGCTATTATATTGCCATGCTATGCTCGTAGACGTGGATTGGGTTTGAGAGATATTCATGACAGATGTGAGATTGTTAATAATGGTTTACTTAAGGTGGCAACTAAAACTCACATCTGGGTGGATTGAGGCACCTGGAGAACCCAGTGTTGTCTGTTTGTATAAGGACCGCCACCCAGGCTCAAAGGGATCATAAGATTATTCATGCTAGAAACTTCCGTGTGCAGCCACAAGCTATTATGGGCTCTAGCATAGTTGAGTAGGTTACATGATCTCTTGAAGAGGTGGGCTAGCAGATGTAGGGGAAAGTAGGTGTAACTGTCCACCCGGAGTAAAGAGTGATTGTTCCTGAAAGGCTGTGTCTGGGTCATCCGTTTCTCAAACATCATGTAGTGCGAGAATCAAGCGGTGGCGATCGAGTCTTGTGGGGAAAAGTGCACAAACCTCTGCAGAGTGTACAAACTAATCATGATTAGCCGTGTCCCCGGTTATGGACAATTTGAGTATCTAGTACCTGGATTATCATTTGTATCTCATCACCATGTTACTTTTAATTAATTTTGTTGTGTTAATGATGACTTTTAATTGGGATTGAGATGCTGTCAACCATCTCAATGTTCAACAACCACCATGATAGTTAAATAAAATTTATTCCTTTGCAGTAGGGAAAAATTGGCTTTCCGCAAAAACTTTAACCATAGAGCTTTCCACCAGCCATATATGCATGTAGTATAGCATTATTATTGTTCATTAATCTCAATGTGTTACATTGCCAGCATATTCCATGTGCTGACCCGTTTTCGGGCTGCAACGTTTCATGTTGCAGACTTTTCAGACGACGAGTAAGGTGCCTTAGGTCGTGATCTTATACTCAGTGATGCCGCTGGAGTTGATGGACTCACTTATCTTCCAAGTCTTCCGCTGTTATCGTTTTTAGATGGCCTTAAGCCATATTTATCATACTTATTCTCTTTGGAGATATTCGATGTAATAAGTGTGTGATTGCTACTCTGTTATAAATCCTCCATTTGTACTGTGCGTGTCAGCATTACTGATCCAGGGATGACACTGGATCACAGCAGCACAGACCATTTGAGGTCTGGTCGCTACAAAGGTGGTATCAGAGCACACGCTGACTATAGGACACGACCACTAAGCTTAAGCCCTAGAACACTTCTCTCTTCTCATTTCTGACCCCTCTCCACTTTCTACTCTTTTAGGAATGGCGGATGCAAGGAGCAAGTTCATGCAACCAGATGAAGACACGCCTTTTGGTCGACATTTGAAGGAAGTCATTAAGTACTTGAACATAGGAATACCAAGCATCACCGGAACCTACAACGCCACATTACCCGAAGAGGAGAGCTGGAAGATTCAAGTTCACATTCCAGGAAGGACGTTTGTGCCAGTTACTGAACCTATAAGATTGGTTTTCGAAGCACCAACCTGGAGTTTAGGGAAGAGCATGGCCGCCCACATCGCTATGGGACGTATTGGAGAAGTCTACCACCAGGAGCTTAAGGATACTATTTATCAGATTTGTGGACGCCGAGACGCGCAATGGGAGATGATCAGAACCAAGAAGGCTGGATCAATTGCAGTTTTCATCCAGGAGCAAAACCAACACATTCGTCGCCAGGAGAACCAGATGTGCACGGACAAGGACGAACTGAAGAAGGCATTGACGAAGATCAAGGAACTGGAGGAAGAACTCAAGGCTACACGCGAGGATTATATGGAGGAAATCGTCGCACTAGTAGGGAAGAATGACGACCTGGAGAAGAAGATCGGAGTATTCATGGGAAATCCAGTGCCAAAAGCAAAAGATGACGAATGCACTTGCCCGGACAACTACATCATCATCGACGACACCGACTCGGAACCAAGTGAAGATGACTTTGTTGATGAAGCTGGAGCAGACATCATGGAGTCTTCAACGGATCAGAATTTCTAGTAGACCACCATATCAGTAGTAGTTTTCCCCCATTTACTAGTATAGTTCAAGCACTTTGTAACGCTAGTTAGATCGATTATTATGCCTTGTTTGAATTGATTGAGTGATATTGATTGTATTTGTCTCATGAGCATATGGGTAGTGTTTTCTCTCTAGACTCCATTCTATTCTTAACTCTCATCTTTTCTAACCCATCAGATGCCTCCGAGACGCGACACCGAATTTGTTTTCCCACCAGAGATCACCCAGTTGATTCAGCAACAGAATGCCCTGATGCAAGTGTTAGCGCAGAACCAAGGCAACAACAACAACAACAACCCGCCGCCACCACCACCTGTTGATCACTTAGCCTGTTTCTTAAGGCTAAACCCGCCGGTGTTTTCCAGTAGCACCGAGCCGATTGTTGCAGATGATTGGCTCCGCAAAGTTGGAAGGGAGTTGACCACTGCAGGATGCACAGATGCGGAAAGAGTGCGTTTTGCCACACATCAGCTTGATGGACCCGCAGCATCATGGTGGGAGAATTATACAGCCACGCACCCTATTGACACTGTCACATGGGACCAGTTTCAGCAAGCTTTCCGTACAGCTCATGTTTCAGCAGGAGCTATGGCTATGAAGAAGCGCGAGTTTCGCAACCTACGCCAAGGAGGACGCACCGTAGGCCAGTATGTGGAGGATTTCAGTAAGTTAGCACGTTATGCACCAGATGACGTTGCTACAGATGCAGCCAAGCAGGAGAAATTTTTGGAAGGACTGAATGATGGACTGAGTATGCAGTTGATGGTAGCAACCTTCAACAACTACCAGGAGTTGGTAGATAGAGCTCTCATGATTGAAGGGAAGCAACAGCAGATTGAAAACCGTAAGAGGAAGTATGGACAAGGGAAGTATAACTCTGGAGCTCAACAGAAACCACGATTTGCCCCGAAGCCGGGAGGACAGTTTCAGTATACCCATGGAGGAGGTAGTTCTCACAACCATAATGGCTCCAAGAATGGTAATGGGAATGGAGGAACCAACGGACAGAACCGCACCAACCCATCTACCCCAGCCAAGAGGGATCTAAGTCATGTTACCTGTTTCAAGTGCCAGAAGACTGGACATTATGCAACTGATTGTCCTGAAGCCCAAAATGGAAATGGTAATGGAAGCTCTGGGAAGAAGCTGAACCCGTTCAACAAAGGACACGTGAACCACGTGAGCGTGGAGGAGGTTGAAGCATAGCCTGATGCAGTAATAGGTAAGTTTTTGGTTAAGTCATTTACTGCAACCGTTCTTTTCGATACTGGTGCATCGCATTCATACATATCAAGGGGATTTGTGAATAAGTTTAAGCTGCCCACCAAGGTTCTCAGAACCCCTATGTTAGTAACCTCGCCAGGAGCAGAGTATATGGCAAGCCAAGGATGTTTTCAGATGCCATTGGCCATTGGTAGGCATGTTTTCCCCTCAGACCTAATAGTTTTGGAGTCGCAAGGTTTGGATGTGATTTTGGGAATGGATTGGCTATCGTTGTATGGAGGAAACATCGATTGTGCCAGCAAGACGATTTTGCTTACCACCCCAGAAGGAAAAAGGATCAAGTATGTATCCCGGCATATGCCGAAGAGGACTCAAGTGAATTCCTTATCAGGAGTTGTACAGGAGGAAGTACCAGTGGTGAAGGATTATCCGGATGTATTTCCAGAAGAGTTGCTAGGCATGCCACCAGATAGAGACATTGAGTTCTTGATTGAACTTTTGCCAGGCACAGGGCCAATATCTAAGAGACCGTACAGGATGCCCGCAAAAGATTTGGAAGAAATTAAGAAGCAGATCAAGGAGTTACTGGATAAAGGCTATATTCGCCCAAGTTCGTCACCTTGGGGATCACCAGTACTTCTAGTGGAGAAGAAAGATGGATCATTGAGGATGGTTGTTGATTACCGTGGATTGAATGAAGTGACCATCAAGAACAAGTACCCACTGCCGATGATCAATGATTTGTTTGACCGCCTACAAGGAGCTAAAGTATTTTCCAAGATCGATCTACGATCAGGATATCATCAGTTAAAGATTCGAGAGCAGGATATACCTAAGACGGCTTTTACCTCCAGATATGGACTGTATGAGTATACCGTTATGTCATTTGGTCTGACTAACGCACCTGCCTATTTTATGAACCTGATGAACAAAGTGTTTATGGAGTTTTTGGATAAGTTCGTCGTGGTGTTCATTGACGATATTTTAGTCTTTTCCAAGAATGAGGAAGAGCATGAGGAGCATTTGCGATTGGTACTCGAGAAGCTCAGAGAACATCAGTTATATGCCAAGTTCAGCAAATGTGAATTTTGGCTGAAGGAAGTTGGATTCCTTGGACATGTTATTTCTGGAGAAGGAATAGCAGTAGACCCTGCCAAGGTTGACACAGTGACAAGTTGGGAATCACCCACGACAGTTGGAGAAATCCGGAGTTTTCTTGGACTTGCAGGATACTACCGGAGATTCATCGAGAATTTCTCGAAGATTGCTAAGCCCATGACTGAGCTATTGAAGAAGGACACCAAATTCAATTGGACTGAGGATTGTGAAGCTAGTTTCCAGGAGTTGAAGAAACGATTGGTTACATCACCAGTGTTGATTCTACCAGATCAACGCAAGGATTATGAAGTTTATTGTGATGCTTCTCGTCGAGGACTTGGAGCAGTGCTTATGCAGGAAGGAGGAGTTGTGTCATATGCTTCACGACAACTTAAACCCCATGAGAAGAATTATGCTACACATGATTTGGAGTTAGCAGCCGTGGTGCATGCGTTGAAGACATGGAGACATTTTCTCATCGGAAACCATTGTGAGGTGTACACGGATCACAAGAGTTTGAAGTATATTTTCACGCAGAAGGAGCTAAACCTCAGACAGAGGAGATGGTTGGAGCTCATTAAGGATTATGATATGAGATTGCATTATCACCCAGGAAAGGCTAACGTAGTAGCAGACGCGTTGAGCCGCAAGAGTCATGTCAACACCCTCATGACAGGAGAGTTACCTCAGGAGTTAGCCGAGGACCTTCACGAGCTATGTTTGGAGATAGTCCCAAGAGGCTATTTAGCGACGCTGGAGATTCAGTCTACCTTGATGGAAAGGATCAGAGAAGCTCAGAAGACAGACAAGGAGATTGACGAGATAAAGGAGAAGATGAGCAAAGGAAAAGCCAAAGGATTCCGTGAGGATGAGCACGATACCTTATGGTTTGAGGACCGCGTATATGTGCCAAATGATCCGGAGATCAGGAAGTTGATTTTGCAAGAAGCCCATGATTCACCGTACTCGATTCACCCAGGGAATACCAAGATGTATTTGGATCTGAAGAATACTTTCTGGTGGACCGGAATGAAGAAGGATATTGCAGAGTACGTAGAAGTTTGTGATGTGTGTCAGAGAGTGAAGGCAGAGCATCAGAAGCCAGCAGGATTGCTACAACCATTGCCGATACCCGAATGGAAGTGGGATAAAATAGGCATGGATTTTATCATGGGATTACCCAGGACTCGTTCAAGCTATGACTCAATATGGGTTGTAGTCGACCGTTTGACGAAAGTGGCTCATTTCATTCCAGTGAAGACCACTTACACCAGTGCTAAGTTGGCAAAGATATACATGACCAGGATCGTATGTTTGCATGGAGTTCCGAGGACCATTGTATCAGACAGAGGAACCCAGTTTACCTCGAAGTTTTGGAAGCAGTTACATGAAACATTGGGAACCAGGCTAGAATTTAGTACAGCTTTTCACCCACAGACAGATGGACAGACCGAGAGAGCAACCAGATTTTGGAGACATGTTGAGAGCTTGTGCACTAGATTATGGATCTAGTTGGGACGACAATTTGCCATATGCGGAGTTTTCTTATAACAACAGTTATCAAACCAGTTTGAAGATGGCCCCTTTCGAAGCTTTGTACGGGAGGAGGTGTAGAACACCGTTGTTATGGGACGAAGTGGGAGACCGTCAGTTGTTTGGACCAGATTTGATTAAGGAGTCTGAACAGAAAGTGAGGTTGATTCGCGATAGGCTCAAGGTAGCCCAGTCCAGGCAGAAGAGTTATGCTGATTCTAAACGAAAGGAGACAGTTCACGAAATCAGAGACAGAGTTTATCTTCGAGTATCACCACTTCGAGGAGTGAAGCGCTTTGGAGTTAAGGGAAAGCTAGCGCCCCGATTTATCGGACCATACAGAGTTTTGGAACGTATGGGAGAAGTTGCCTACAAGCTGGAATTGCCCGAAGGATTGTTTGGAGTTCATGATGTATTTCATGTTTCTCAGTTGAAGAAGTGCCACGCAGAGATGGCTGAGATACCACTGAGAGATACTGTGCCGTTGGAAGCGATTCAGCTGGAAAGTGATTTGACCTATGAGGAGAAACCAGTTAAGATTCTTGAGTATGCCAGCCGAGTTACCCGCAGTAAGGTTATCAAGTTTTGCAAAGTCCAGTGGAGTCACCACACGGAAGATGAAGCCACCTGGGAGCGAGAGGAAGATCTACGGAAGGACCACTCCCACCTGTTTTCTAGCCAACCCGAATCTCGAGGGCGAGATTCATCTTAAGGGGCTAGGTTTGTAACATCCCAAATTTTCAATTTGGTATGTTATACATAGATCATCATTGCATATCATATTTTATCGCATTTTGACAAATCCTTGATAAATCCTAAGCAACTCAAGGACCCTCGGAGAGAGTTGGGGATTTTCTCGAATTTTCATATTTGATTTTCATCAAATAAATAAAACGAGGATTTTTGGTTTTAGTTATTTTTCTCTCCGGAAAAGTATTTTACTAAAAAAAATGAGAGGAGAAAATATGACTTCTCCAAAACAATTGAAATACTAGAGAAAAAATATTAAAATCATTTATTGGATTTTATTCGGATTTTATTTGCAATTTTAATTGCATTAAAAATATTGCATGTTTTCAAAATTTATTTTGTGTCAAAAAAATGTTCACCCTGCTCTAAATATTCTAACTAGACGGGGAAAATTTGTTTTATCTTTTTTGGATTTTTATTTATTTTTTTATGAATTTTTCGGCGGAACGTTTAAAAAAAAGATTCGCGCCGCGCCCGACCGGGCCGAGGCCCAGCCTCTCCGCCGGCCCATCTCCGCGTTCTCGTCCGCGAGCACGCTGGCCGCCGCCGCCGTGTCCGCCACGGACACCTCGCCGCCGCGCCTTGCCCCCTCCTCCAAGCACCCCTCCCCCCTCTTTATAAACCCC
>NC_057808.1:550024089-550028169 GCF_018294505.1 Triticum aestivum
CCGAGCACCCCCGAGCCCCGCCGCACCCCGCCGCCCTCGCCGGAGATAGCCGGAGCCCCGCCGGAGCCCTGCCCCAACGAGGTATACCTCGCCGTCGTTGCCGGTTTTGTTTAAAAAAAACTGTTCGTTTTAAAAAAACCCTAGATCGGTTTATTTCTTCGGTTTTGTTATTTTGTGAACATTCACCGCCCCGTTCTTTTAACGAACGCGTTCGTCGGATTTTCTCTGTTAACGAACGTCCGTTCTTTAACCGTTCGTCCGTTTTTCTTTTTCGTCGGATTTTTCCGCGATTATCTCATATCTCGATTTCTGATCGAATCTTCGTTTCTGTTTAACTTTTCGCTCGTTTATCGGAATCAGGCGATTCAAGCGCCTAGAGTTTCGTCTCGAAATTCTCTTTCCGTTTAACCTACTCAAACAAGTTTTTGCTACTATAAAATTTGACCTAGATCCAGATTAGTAAACGAAGCTTGTTTCTTTCGCCGTTTGACTTTCGTTGCTTCGTTCGAGTTGATTCTTTTTGCAAACCGGAGTTCTTAAGTTGAACTTTCTGGTTGGATCTTTCATTCGAGTTTTACCTGTGCATTAGATAAGTACTTATTGTTTGCTTGTTTGTTTGCGATAGAGTACCCAGAGTGTGCCGCTTGTTACTTCGAATCGCTAGGTTTCGCGGATCATCAGCAAGGCAAGTAACAGTTTGATCATACCTTCCAAACCCAGTTTTTATTGCATTAGATCTATTCCTCAAACATTGCATGATTAGGATCTAATTAAATTGTGGGTATTGGGAAGTAGTTGAGGTAGTACCTATTACCTGTTCTTTTATCAAACCCTTGGGAGTTACTTCTACGTTGCTATTATATTGCCATGCTATGCTCGTAGACGTGGATTGCGTTTGAGAGATATTCATGACAGATGTGAGATTGTTAATAATGGTTTACTTAAGGTGGCAACTAAAACTCACATCTGGGTGGATTGAGGCACCTGGAGAACCCAGTGTTGTCTGTTTGTATAAGGACCGCCACCCAGGCTCAAAGGGATCATAAGATTATTCATGCTAGAAACTTCCGTGTGCAGCCACAAGCTATTATGGGCTCTAGCATAGTTGAGTAGGTTACATGATCTCTTGAAGAGGTGGGCTAGAAGATGTAGGGGAAAGTAGGTGTAACTGTCCACCCGGAGTAAAGAGTGATTGTTCCTGAAAGGCTGTGTCTCGGTCATCCGTTTCTCAAACATCATGTAGTGCGAGAATCAAGCGGAGGCGATCGAGTCTTGTGGGGAAAAGTGCACAAACCTCTGCAGAGTGTACAAACTAATCATGATTAGCCGTGTCCCCGGTTATGGACAATTTGAGTATATAGTACCTGGATTATCATTTGTATCTCATCACCATGTTACTTTTAATTAATTTTGTTGGGTTAATGATGACTTTTAATTGGGATTGAGATGCTGTCAACCATCTCAATGTTTAACAACCACCATGATAGTTAAATAAATTTATTCCTTTGCAGTAGGGAAAAATTGGCTTTCCGCAAAAACTTTAACCATAGAGCTTACCACCAGCCATATATGCATGTAGTATAGCATTATTATTGTTCATTAATCTCAATGTGTTACATTGCCAGCATATTCCATGTGCTGACCCGTTTTTGGGCTGCAACGTTTCATGTTGCAGACTTTTCAGACGACGAGTAAGGTGCCTTAGGTCATGGTCTTATACTCAGTGATGCCGCTAGAGTTGATGGACTCACTTATCTTCCAAGTCTTCCGCTGTTATCGTTTTTAGATGGCCTTAAGCCATATTTATCATACTTATTCTCTTTGGAGATATTCGATGTAATAAGGGTGTGATTGCTACTCTGTTATAAATCCTCCATTTGTACTGTGCGTGTCAGCATTACTGATCCAGGGATGACACCGGAGCACAGCAGCACAGACCATTTGAGGTCTGGTCGCTACAAGACATCACCTCCGGCTAAGATTATGTCCCCCAACACCTCTTCTGCTGCCTCGTCTCGTCCGTGCTCCATTGTTTCTGCAAATATTACAACATGGCAATTATTATACAAACATAACAGCAAGTGGATATATTAGTGGCAAACGTAGACCTAGCTGCCTAATCACAACAAGGAATCATATTAGTGGCCTCGACGCTTCTCTAGGGTTTGGGGTGGCCTCGGCAACGCTTCAAGGATTCGGGGTGGCCTCGACGACAATGCTCTTTTAACTTGGTAAATTTGGGTAGCTTCAAGGGTTCGGAGAGCTTCGTACCATCATGCCCCGGTTAGTTCCGGCTAATGATGAAGCCATGGATTTCTTCAATACTTTGACACTAGGCAACCTGTCGACCCCTCGGTGATCCTCGACCCTCAACCCTCGACTACTCGGCGATCCACGACCCTCTACCCTAGTTCCCGACCCTCGACCCACTCATGTCACGTTTGTCTAGTGTCAAAGGATTCAACCAAACCCCTCGGTGTTCCTCGACCCTCGACCCCTCGACGACCCTCATTCCCGATAAGAAAGAAGAAGAAAAAAAGAGGAGAAGAAGAAGCAATAGAGGAGTAGAAGAAAAAATAGATTTCCACTCCTCTATTCCTTCTTCTTCTCCTCTTTTTCTTCTTCTTCTTCTTATTTTTTCCGACGTCCCCCCTCATGTCATGTCGGACGTCCCCCCTCACTTTAACAAAAAACTACCTTAGAAAAAAGACTTGCTTCGCCGCGGGTGCTCGGTGCGACGTGGACTCGGTCGAAACACTTTATGAAAATGCGGTGGTGGCTGGGCCGGGCGGTTTTCCTTCTTCATTTTTTCCTTTGTTTTTTCTTATATGTTTGTTTTCATTTTCACTCTACATTTTCGTACATATAAAAAATGAAGTTTCTATACAAAAGTGCACAATTTTTATGAACAAATTACAACATCTAAATTAACTACACATCTAAATTAATATAACACATCTAAACTTAATTAGGAAAATGCATCTAAACTTAGCGAAATTCATCACAATGAACATCAAAATGAACTCTAATAAAATATAAAGAAAAAATCATCATCATCCATCTATAGAGGGCGGCCCCAGTGGCGAGGAGAATGAGCTCACTGGGGGCGGCGCGAGCTCAGTCTGCTGGGGGCGGCGACGAGGAGGCAGGGCACGGTGACGACGACGAGGAGGCAGGGCATGGCGACGGCGACGAGGAAGTAGGGCAGGGTGACGGCGTCGGCGGGGCAACGGGCGACGAGGAGGCGTACGGGGCAGGGCGCGCGTCGACGGCGCGTCAGATCAGGGCAGAGGGGCGCGACGAGCGGCGTCGTCGGGGGCAGGGCGCGGCGAGGGCGTCGGCGACGGCTAGCTCGGGCAGCCCGCTGGCGTCGTGGATGGATTCGCCGCCGTCGGGGGAAGAGGAGGAGGAGAGATCGAAGTGGGGATGGCCGGTTCTGAAATTTTCCTAAGTGCTACTTATATAGCAAAGGCTTTGGTCCCGGTTCGTGCATCAACCGGGACCAATGCACCCCTTTAGTCCCGGTTAGTGCCACCAACCGGGACCAAAGATCTTTTTTCAGCAGCCCAAAGGGCGGGAAACAGAGACCTTTGGTCCCGGTTGGTGGCACCAACCGGGAGTAAAGGAGGGCATTGGTCCCGGTTGGTGCCACGAACCGGTACCAATGCCGCCCTTTAGTCCCAGTTGGTGCCACCAACCGGGACCAATGGCCTTGTACTGGCGCGGTGCGGTGGGAAGTTTAGTCCCACCTCGCTAGTTGAGGAGCTCCGGCACCTGTTTATAAGCGCTGATGTGCCATCCCATTCGAACTCCTCTCTATTGCAGGCCTTCTGGCCTAAACTTGCCTCTGTTCTGCCTGTGGGCCTACTGGGCCTGCTGCGGGCCTGAATCCTGGCCCAATGGGGTTTCTAGTCGTATTCAGGCCGTGGTGGTCCAGTAGGTGGCATTTTTTTCCATTTTTTTGTTTTCTTTTTTGCTTTATTTTTTATTTTGTTTCTACTTACAACAAAATACTTATTGTTGCTATTTTTATTTATTTTATTAAAGTTTATTTAATTTTGTTTTGTTTCTACTTATTTC
>NC_057808.1:550028533-550036063 GCF_018294505.1 Triticum aestivum
TTATTTATTTTATTTTATTTTTTATTTATTTTATTTTTTATTTATTTTATGAAAATTCTTTTTTCTATTAATGTTTTGAACAGAAAATACTTTGATAATTTTAGTTGCATAAATTTTATATAATTTTAGTTTCAATAATACTAGAGGTTTATAAAAGCTTTTTAGTTGATTCCCTTAGTACCGGTTCTAAGGCTGGGGCCCCACGAGCACCTTTACTACCGGTTTGTGGCATGAACAGGTAATAGAGTTTTTTACTTGATTCTTTCTGAAGCGGTTTTTTAGTCCCACCTCGCCATGCGAGAGGTACTCGCAGTAGTTTATAAGGACTGAGTGCAGAGACGATGAAGGAGAGGCGCAATGCTCACCTACACGTTGCTTAGCTTCAGGCATATAATTTTAGTTTAAGAAATACTGGAGGTTTATAAAAGCTTTTTAATTTAGTTGATTCCTTTTGCTATTAGAGTTTTATTAAAAAAATTAGTTGATTTTCCTTTTTCTATTAAAGAATATTATAGTTTTGTTTAGTTGATCATAACAGAATATTTTAATTGATTATTTTTATTTCATTCTTTTAGCTATTAGTTCTTTTTTTGCTATTAGTTCATCCTTTTTTATATTAGTTCATTCTTTGAGCTAAATTACCCTGAAATTGAAAAGCACTACAGATGAACTCTGAAAAGGTTGAAAGTTGGCATGGTATCATCATTTCACCCACATAGCACGTGCTAAAAAGTTGAGAGGGTTACGGGAAAAACTAGATGCACTTCGTATATAAAATGGACAATCTCTTTCGAAGTATCAGGGTTTCGGACGAAAACTCATCTGTTACAAGGGGATTTCATTTTTTAAACTTATTTGAACTCCAGACTTTTTGTGTGTTCAAAATGCACCATTCAAAGCCACATCATCAATTTTCAACCCTTTCTGACTTCATTTGTTATTTTTAATGCATTTAGTGATTTTTTCGAGCTATAAGACCCTGAAATTCAAAAGCATTTCAAATGAACTCTGAAAAGGTTGAAAGTTGGCATGGTATCATCATTTCACCCACATAGCATGTGCAAAAAAGTTGAGAGGGTTACGGCAAAAACTAGATGCACTTCGTGTACAAAACGGACAATCTCTTTCAAAGTATCAGGGCTGTTACAAAGGGATTTCATTTTTTGGAACTTATTTGAACTCCGGACTTTTTGTGCATCCAAAATGCACCATTCAAAGCCACATCATCAATTTTCAACCCTTTCTGACTTCATTTGTTATTTTTCATGCATTTAATAATTTTTTTAGCTATAAGACCCTGAAATTCAAAATCATTTCAAATGAACTCTGAAAAGGTTGAAAGTTGGCATGGTATCATCATTTCACCCACATAGCATGTGCAAAAAAGTTGAGAGGGTTACGGCAAAAACTAGATGCACTTCGTGTACAAAATGGACAATCTCTTTCGAAGTATCAAGGTTTCATACGGAAACTCATCTGTTACAAAGGGATTTCATTTTTCGAACTTATTTGAACTCCAGACCTTTTATGTGTTCAAAATGCACCATTCAAAGCCACATCATCAATTTTCAACCCTTTCTGACTTCATTTGTTATTTTTCATGCATTTACTGATTTTTTTGAGCTAAATGACCCTGAAATTGAAAACCGCTACAAATGAACTCTGAAAAGGTTGAAAGTTCGCATGGTATTATCATTTCACCCACATAGCATGTGGTAAAAAGTTGAGAGGGTTACGGAAAAAACTGGATGCACTGCGTGCATTATATATAATTATGTGTGTGAAAAACCATTATAGCTTCACATGGATAGATAAGTGACCAAATTAATAGAAGTTCATCATCACATTAAAAACAAAGTACATACATAGTTCTCATTGAACAACATATAGCTCTCCAGAGTATCTAGTTAAACCATACATTGAAACTATGTAAAACCTTTCAATGCAACAACAAATGCGATCAATCACAACCAAGGTAACAATTGATCCAACGGCATAATGATACCAAGCCTCGGTATGAATGGCATATTTTCTAATCTTTCTAATCTTCAACCGCATTGCATCCATCTTGATCTTGTGATTATCGACGACATCCGCAACATGCAACTTCAATATCATCTTCTCCTCCTCAATTTTTTTATTTTTTCCTTCAAGTAATTGTTTTCTTCTTAAACTAAATTTAACCTCTCGACAATAGGGTCGGTTGGAATTTCCGGTTCAACTACCTCCTACATAAATAAAATCTAAGTCACATTGGTCGGCATAATTGTCATAAGCAATAAATGAACCAAATAGTTATAAAAAGATAATATATACCACATCCGAATCATAGACAGGACGAGGGCCGACGGGGGCGGATACCACAACCATCGCACTATATAATAACAAGCAATAATAAAAGTAAGAAAATTAGACAAGTATCTATCTAAAGTAAGAATAGTTTTTCTTTCAGAAAGAAGATAAGAATAAGAGGCTCACCACGGTGGTGCCGGCGACGAGATCGGTGCAAGCGATCGACGGCGATGAAGACGGGGACGGGACGGACCGCTAAACCTATGCAAATCCCGGGGAAATGGAGCTTAGAGGTCGAGCTTCGAGAGGAGAAAGCTTAACTAGTGTGGCGCGGGCATTTCATCGAACACCTCATGTGCATAGGAGGTGAGCTAGAGCACCCAAATGCCCTCCCCTCGCCGGCCAGAAAAAACAGAGTGGAGTGCTCTGCTGCGACGATGGGGTATATATAGGCAACTCATTTGTCCCGGTTTGTGGCTGGAACCGGGACTAAAGACCCGCCTTCTGTCCCGGTTCGAGCCACGAACCGGGACCAATGGATGTGGGCGAGGAGCGAGGCCCATTGATCCCGGTTCGTGCCAGGAACCGGGACAAATGGGTCCAGACGAACCGGGACCAATGCCCACGAGGCCCCGGCCGGCCCCCTGGGCTCACGAACCGGGACGTACGCCCCCCATGGGTCCCGGTTCGTGACTGAACCGAGACTAATGGGCTAGCCAGGCCCGAACGAAAGCCCTGTTTTCTACTAGTGTGACCTTGGTCAGTTAGTACAAATAGTTCTTGTTAGAAGGGATAGAGAGGGATTGGTGGAATAGTTGATTGTATTGCTTGAGTCTCTTGGGCATATATATAGGAGTACAATGATCAACTTGGAGTACAAGGGCAGGACCAAATCCTAGTCTATCCTATACTTCCTAATAATCATATACTCAACATCCCCCCACAGTCACAACAGTAGCGATGAAAACGGTGAGACTGGAGAAGAATCCGAAGGCAAGCCGCATATCGATCCTTAACTCGGTCACCCTTGCCCAAATTAAGAACCGGGGGCGACTGGGCTTCGCGCTTCTCACTGAAAAGTCATTAACGGGTTACATCGATCCGCTGATCTAGTGTTGCCACCCGACCAGTGGCTCGGGGGCTACTGCAACGAAGATTCAATGCAGAATATTTACAAAGTGCAAAATAGTTTCCGAGAAGATTACGATCCTCATGTTGGTCGGACGCACCGAGCCTGAGTCTCGGGAAGTATTGCACACCGTATTTCCGTTCTTACGTATGTTGCCGAGCAAGGAATTGGTCCTCAGGCTGATTTCGCGAATCGACCTGAGTCTCAGGGGCTACTGGGATCAGCGGTTTTATTTGCTTTTTTCCTTCAGGTGCATCTCGGGTTTTAGACCAATAGACACCCTGGGGCTACAGGCTATACATCTCATCAGCAAATAAATTGCACCAATCGGAACTAAATTTTACAAAAAATTAGCCCAAGGCTAAGGTGGTGCACCACCTCTTAAGCAGTCCGGCATAAAGCTCGGGTGCGAGTGGCTAGATTCATATAGGACGTTTCCGGCATTAAGCTCGGTTGAACTCCTTCAGGTTTTTCAAGACCAGGTAATCTATGACACCTCGGATGCAGACCGACGTTGGATCTCGGCTGCAAAAAGATACCTCGGATGCAGTCCAGCTTTGGAGCTTGGATGCAAGAGGACACCGCCGCATGGGAAAAACTTTGAACCTCGTTGTGGCGTAAAAATAACAAGGCATTGTTAGAGGCTGATAAATTAAAGGGGCTCCTCGAATACCCGACGTGTAAACTCTTCGGATTCACATGGGCGATCCTCAAGATCGAAGATGGAAAGATTTGTTGAACCAGTTTCCAAAAATGACGACCGGAGATGAAGAACAGTTCGGAAGAATCGAGGAGCGTCCCCAATTTGAAGTCCGGTTCAAGGGGCTACTGATGGTGTCCTGGTCTAGGGGGTACCCATTACATCGTCTCCCGACTAGGTGGATCGGGCCGAGGACCCCCATGGCGGTTCACTAATGGGCTTCTTCGGGCAGCCCATGACACATACAAGGAAGACTCCACAAAGACTTGGCGCACAATACGAGGACTCTTCTAAATCCTAGGCCTCCGGTGCATTATATAAACCGAGGCTAGACTAGTTACTAGATGAACTCATATTCATTAGAACGATCTCGTGGTAGATACATGTACTCTCTTCGAGAGAGACCGAACCTGGGTAAAATCATGTGTCTATGTTACCATCGCTCCAAGACGCCTAGCTTAGGACCTCTACTACGAGATATGTCGGATTTGGAACCTATAGTGGCGCCGATGGCAATTGGGCCTCACAAGGTCAATGCGTTGATCACTCCTGGAGATGGGACGGTGGAAGGTGGCGACGACGGATACAGAGCATGCGTAGCGGTGGGCGCTGCGGGTCGGCCAGACCGGCTGGTGCTCTTGGCCCAATGCGTGGGAGCTGTGTGAGGCCACTGGATTAGATAGTCCATGTTCATGCGGTTCGGGCACATTATCAGGAGGTTAGGTGTTGCAACTTTGTTCATGTATTCATGTTGCCAGACTCTGTTGAATAATAATAAAGATGATTGTATGCATTGGTCGATGCAGAGGCCAGGGATTATCCTCCTTTTGAAAGAAAAAAAAACCTCCACTTCTCGTGGAACATAATTGTCTACAATGCAATTCTAGCATTGAAACCATAGTACAATGGCAAAACTATTTAATCAACAAGGATGATAACGATAAGAATGCTACGCGTGCAAGTACTTTAGCGTGGTCAATTTGTTTAATTGGAGAGAGCTGATGTCATGTATAGAAGCACAAACAAAGTTGAAATGCTTGAGAAGCTACTGTCATATTACTCTTTCTTTGTTGTAGAACAAAAAGGTTTTAAACTTGCCATGGCTAGAAAAAACAATACAAAAAACACAAAAATGAACAAAAATTGCCAGGTTCTAACTATCTGAAATTTCAGAAAATTGCCGTGTCAATTTTTTTGTAATGTGCCATGTTGCTTTAGAAAGAATGGCCACAGATTTTTTTAGAACAAATATTTGAATTGCCATGCAAGAAAAGTACTAACATCAGAGAATTTGACACACAAGCTTCGTCCCAGCGAATGGGTATTTTAGGATGACGTGAAGCAGCTGCTGCTAGCTCCAAGACTCATGCAAAAAAAAAACTACGGTGATCGTTCATTATTCATAACCCTACTGCTGCTCCAAGAAATCAATAAAAAATATTAATTGATTTGCAAAAAAAAGATTTTTTTGAAACACAGTTCAATCAAAGTCGCTCACGTACACGTAGTGTAGTTGCACGTGCAACTTGAAAATTAGTGTGGGCGTAAGTACTTGTCAATTCAACCCCACTGCCGGCCGGAATGCTGATTCGTATCTTACGTATACGTACAGCATCTCCTTCATCTAGCTAGCTAGCACACTGCTAATCCGAAATGGAGTCTCGGTCGTAGGTGGCCGACTGGCAGTCGAACACGGTCTTGGCCCTAAGCCGATTGGTGATCCGTCACTGCAGGAAATGTCTATATATACGCACGCACGCACCCACCCAACTCCATACCATCAGATCGGCTGTTCCTTCTCCGGCCAAGGCGCCTCCTGTCTCAAACTCAAAGCGCTTGGTGTTTCTTGGATCAAGAGAGATCACCAATGTATTCCGTTGAGCGAGCAATGGCCAAAGCTGCCGCATCCCTTCTCCCGGGTCTTCTCCCGACCCCGCCGACAATGCCCTGCCTCATCATCCTGCCGTCTTCGTTCGCCTCCAAGCCCAAGCCCGGCCGCGCCGACTCCGTCGAGAGGTGGGACGCGCACAAGAAGGACAAGAAGCCCAAGACCCCAGCCTCGTCGTGCTGCAGCAGCTCAAGTCCCAGGCGCGCCTCCTCCTGCGAGCGTTGGAACATAAACAAGCAGATCTCCGGCAGCAGCTGCACGTCCTCGTCGTCTTCGTCAAGCCGGCGAAGCAGCACGAGCCCGTGCGGGAGGTGGGATAGCAACAAGCAGCTGCCGCCCAGCCGTGCGACCTCCGCTGATCGCTGGGACATGCACAAGAAGCCTTGCCCCGCACAAACTGCCGCCATGAGCCGGAGCCGGACAGGCGACAAAGAGGACCAGGGGGAAGACACAACGGCGATGGTTCGGAAACCGACAGCGCCGCGCATTGGCCCCATGTTCTCTGGCCCGAGCTTCGTCGCCTCGCCTGACCCGAGCATGCTTCCAATGCCGACCTTCTTTCGCTCCCGGAACCCGGTAGTGCTTCCCGTACAAGCCCTCTAGGGTTACATTACCTACCAGTTGCGGTCGCACTGCTTATTTGTACTCGACATACTGTCTGTAACTAGTGTGTACGTAGCAGCATTGATCGCATTGTACTCTAAAGATAAAGATCATTTTCTGTTTGTTTGTATTCTCATTAGCAACTTTTGATTGCAAGCTAGTTTAAGACGAAGGTAGCATCATGTGTTCTTAACATATACTAGAACCAGTTATAAACTCATAATAAGTATCACTACATAAAAACTACAGTTACCAGCCACACAGAGACTCGGAACTAAAGTAAAGCTGGAGTCGACAAGTTTGAAAAGACGGTAGATAAGGGTTAATTAGAGAGACCAAAACAGCAACAAATAACTATTTATTTTTAAAGAACCTGCAAGAGTGTTACATGTCTTTTCCATCATTAAGATGAGAGAGAAGAAAGTTAACTACATGCAAGGACAAACATACACTACTGGAATATGAGATCACCGCTATTCGTAACAAGCGCCTAGTTCATGAGGGCCTCCTCCACCGGGCTTGGATCGGTGACATTCGTGGAGCCCTGGGCATCCATGCCACTGTCGAGTACGTCGACTTCTGGAGACGGCTGCGCTCAGTCATCCTCTCCAACGAGCCCGGCATCATCCGCTGGCGCTGGTCTTACAGTAGGGCATACACCGCCGCCTCATGTTACCGTGCGCTCTTCAATGGATCCATCCCCGACCCTGATTGGCGGTGTTGGACCCTGATGGGCCCCCCTGAATGTCAAAATCTTCCTCTGGCACGCGAAACAAGACCGGTGTTGGACGGCCGAGAGATTGGCCAAGCGCGTTATGGCTCACCCGCCTTGCTGCGTTCTATGCAATCAAGACCCTGAAGACATACATCACCTTCTCGTTGGTTGTGTGTTCTCTAGTTCCGTTTGGCACCGCACCC
>NC_057808.1:550036448-550054313 GCF_018294505.1 Triticum aestivum
CACTAGTAGAAAAAGAGGCTTCCATACGCCTTCATTAGTCCCCAAAATAATCGAACCGCGACCAAAGGGGTCTTTAGTCGCGGTTCGGGAGGAGACCCGCGACCAACTATCTGGGCCCAGCGCGCTCGATCGACAGCTGGCGGACGGGAGGGGCTTTAGTCCCGGTCAACCGGGACTAAAGGTCCTCAGGCTGGCCCGAAGGCCTTTAGTCGCGGTTGGCCAGACCATTATATTTGAGGCCTCATTTTCAAACTCTACCCCCCCCGGTGGATCGCCTTTTCAGTTTTAGAAAAAAACAAAAGAAAATGATGGAAATGTCAAAAAATAAAATAAAATAAGTTTCTCATGTGATATGTGGTCTAGTTGTTGGGAAAATTAACAAATATGAATTTCGACTTTATTTGCAAAATCTCTCTGGAAATTCTTAAAATGGGCATAACTTTTGCATACGAACTCGGATGAAAAAGTTTTTTATATGAAAAATCATCTACTCGAAAAGTTACATCCGAATTTTCAAAATCCTCAAAAACCTAACAGAAAAAAAGATACGGGGCTTTTAAGATCTGGAGAGGCAAAAAAATTCAAAAAAATTCAAATTGTGGTCAAACTATGGTCAAACAATGGTCAAACTAATTATTCTAGAATATTAGTGTTACTAAATAATTATTTCAGTTTTTTTAAAATTTTGGTCAAATCTGGTCAAACTGTGGTCAAACTAATTATTCCAGAAATATTAGTGTTACTAAATAATTATTGTTTTTTAAAACAATAGTTTCAAACTCAAACAGTGAAATGTGTCACTTCATGCTCAAGCTAAATTCCTGAGGGTTAATAGAATTGACATCCTACTATTGTCAGGAAAACAACAAGTGCAGACTTGGAAACGAGGGAGAATAGAACCCGGAAGTTAAGCGTGCTCAGGCTGGAGTAGTGAGAGGATGGGTGACCGTCCAGGAAGTTAGATGATTTGGAATGATGAGGGGTGATTAGAGATTAGAGGATAAATTGAGCAGTGATGAGGGGTGGTGATTAGAGATTAGAGGTTAAAATAATTCAGAAATTTGAAAATTAAAAAAATTCGCAAAAAACCAGGTTTAAACCTGCGGAGGAGGCCTTTAGTCCCGGTTACCCGGTTAGCCACGAGAACCGGGACTAAAGCCTTTAGTCGCGGTTCGTAAGAGGCGCGACTAAAGGGGAGGGTCTTTAGTCGCGCATATTTAGTCCCGGTTGCACAGCCGGGACTAAAGGCCTTTGCGAACCGGGACTAAAGGCCTTTTTTCTACCAGTGTGAAAGCACCGCAATGTCGTCATCTTCGATCATGGGCAACCCTCCATCGACGACTTGCTCTCGGTCATCCAAGACGATGTGCCCAAGCCGGCGCTAATGGGATTCAAGCCATCCTCGATGTAGCGTAGGTTTTTGTTTTGGGGCAGAGCAACCCCTTTTCTTCTGCTCATATGGACCCTCGGCATGCCTTACTAGCGCACGTGTTTGGGATCCACAACCCCCGTGTAACAAATTCTTCCTATCAATGCAATGATACGCTTCCATGCGTATTTGAGAAAAAAAGATCACCGCTTCAAAGGCAAAGAGATGGATGAGCACAAGAAGCCTCGCCCGGCACACGCTAGCGCGGAGAGCTGGACGAGCGACAAGGACGAGGAGCAGGAGGACGACACAACAGCGATTGTTCCAAATCCGACAGGGCCGCACATAGGCCCCATGTTCTCTGTGCAGAGCTTCTTCACCTCGCCTGACCCGAGCATGCTTCTAATGTCGGTGTTCTTTCGCTCGCGTGAGTGCTTCCTGTACAAGCCTTCTTGGGGGTGCATTAGCTAGCTGTGATCGTTCCAACTGCTTATGTATATTCGACATACAGTTTGGAACTGGTGTGTAGCACTATTGATTGAGGTTGCAGTGTGCATCTTAATTTCGATGCACATGCCCCTCTTTTCGGAAAGAATTTGATTGATTGAAAATTTGCGACGCTTAACTTCATACATACATAGCAGCATTGATCGCATTTTTTGTAACCATGTCCTGACGTTGAGCTTTTTCAAGTACGTATCCTAGTGCATTGGAATGAAGTAGTTGCTAATATTCTTGAAATATCTTTTTCTTTGCAAGGTTAAATGGTCACTCCTCTTGATCATTGTCCAGCCAGCTGCTAAGTTCCTGTTGAAAGGTTCTAGTTGGCAATATGTATTGATTTCACAAAAACTTTACGTGCTAGTTCAATCTGATGACAATCAGCTACAAACGTGGGGTGGCTGCAATTTAAAACAAACCAGTGCGTTGAGTTTTTGTAGAACTTTTAAGCAGGAGTATGATTTCTGATTCCAGATTGTGGTCGTGTAGTCTTCAGCTTTTCTGATTAGTTTTTTCTGTCCAAACTTTATTGATCCCATCTCTACTTTTTCATGGCAATTACCAAATGAAATCACTAGCTGGGGGTACGACGTGGGGTTCACCCGCATCGCTCACACGTGTGCGCGCGTTGTGCAACCGCGTGATGGCACATAATTTTGTAACTACTGTCAGTAAAGTATTAATATGTAGTTTAGATTGGAAACTGGAGGAATTCGGAAGGCCTTACAAATCCACTTAAGATATGAACATAATGTTTTATCTATCCCATGTATGTGGAAGGCAAGGCGCAGAAGCCAATGCTATCCCATTTTAAAAAATGTGGAGGGCAGGGTGGCAACCTCTCTGGTCTCGTAGAGAAGGAGCCACCCGCCCACATGCTAACTATGTATATCAACTATTACACTAATATTACAAAGGGCCTTATTTTTCAGTAGTTAGGTCACAACACAGATAAGTATTGTGCACCATGTAGAAACAAATCACTATTATGGGCAGTTTCTCGAGACACATACAAAAATATACACTATATTAAGGCAACGTGCCACAAATTAATTTAAGAAGATTTGTAATTTTTTGTTTAAGAAGAATTTCTTGAAAAATATTTTTAAATCATAGTTTACTATAAAGATGTAACTTTTATGACAAAATATGGTGTAGATTTAGCAGGTTGTATTAACTATCATTTTGATTTGAAATAAATGAGTTATAAACAAATATAAAAATTTCGTATAAAGAACATTATACAATTGATCTGATCAAGCATATCAATATTGTTCATTGATTTTGCTCATGACCTCCATCTTCAAATCCTAATCTGGAATGTGTTTTCTTTTAATAATGTAAATGTAGCATTAACATAACTATAATTATGTTCTAATAATAATAAAAACTCTCTCTTTTTTTGCGAATAGAGCTTGTATTACTCAAACATGAAAATTACAATCAGCGAGACACCGGTCCTCAACATCCTCAGGGCCGGAGCATAATCAAAATGCAGTATGACCACTACATCTAGCATAGTTGGCTAAGAAATGACAAATAGTATTTTGGTTACGCGGAATATGAGTAATACAAGTCTGACGAGATTTCATAAATTCCTTAATTTCCTCAATCAATGTCATGTAGCCTGACAGGTCTTGATCCTTCTACTGAACCCAGTTGATGAGTTGTATGCAATCCACCTCGATTATGACAGAAGTGTTACACCATTGAAGAGCCAAAGAAAAAACACCTTCACGCACTACAGCGAGCTGAGCTTGCAAAGCATCCGAACAAGAGTTGAGATATCTTCATGAGGAGAAGATAATTTTCCCAAGATGGTCTTTCGTATCATTCCCATGCCCACATGCGTTCGGTTGAAAAGGATCCATGGGTATTAAGCTTATTTCAACCGAAAGCTGGTGGAATCCATGCATGCATGTGAGCAGAAGAAGAGCACTGCTAATCCGAAATGGAGTATCGTTCGTAGTTGGCCGACTGGCAGTCGAACACGGTCTTGGCCCCAATTCTAAATGTGATCCGTCATTGCAGGAGATGTCTATATATACGCACGCACCCAACTCCATACCATCAGATCGGCTGTTCCTTCTCCGCCCAAGGCGCCTCCTCTCTCAAACTCACAGCGCTTGGTGTTTCTTGGATCAAGAGAGATCAGCGATGTTGTCGGTTGAGCGTGCAATGGCCAAAGCCGCTGCGTCCCTTCTCCCGGGTCTTCTCCCAACGCCGCCGACGAAGTCTTGCCTCATCATCCTGCCGGCTTCGTTCGCCTCCAACCCCAAGCCCGGCCGCGCCGACTCCGTCGAGAGGTGGGACGCACACAAGAATGAGAAGAAGCCCAAGAGCCCAGCCTCGCCGTGCTCCAGCAGCTCAAGTCCCGACCGCGCCTCCTCCTGCAAGCATTGGGACATAAACAAGCAGATCTCCGTCAGCAGCTGCACGTCTTCGTCATCGTCGTCAAGCAGGCGAAGCAGAACGAGCACCGGCGAGGCATCGCCGTGCGGGAGGTGGGATAGCAACAAGCACCTGCCGCCCAGCTGCGCGACCTACGCTGATCGCTGGGACACGCACAAGAAGCCTCGCCCGGCACAAGCTGCCGCCGTGAGCTGGACGGCCAACAAGGAGGACCATAAGGTCGACACTGTCAGTTAACAGCTGCTGAAGATAGTTTCAGTTTCGTCAGACATAGACGTTTGTTTTTCTCTCTCAGTTTCGACAGTAGTTTGCTTTCTTCGGAAATAAACCGAGCTGCGACTCGGCCGTAGTTTGTTAGCTGAAGCCGCGGCCCTGACCTGATCGTGGGATGGCACGAGGGAGATGGTCATGGCCACATCACGGGCGACGCGCGGGGAGCGCTGGGATGGCAGCACTCACGACCTGGACGTGGCCTAGTTTCTCGTTTTCTGTTACCTTTGTAATCGCTGAATAAGAAGAGGAATAGAGAGCAGAAAAGCTGCGAGGTTGAACGCGGCACAAAAACATCTTCGTCTTCCTCTCGTGTGAGCTCGAGCGCTAGGTCTGACAAATGGCATCAGAGCCGCGTTGCTAGGTCCTGTGATGGCAGGTGATGATGGCAAGAAGAAGGCGGGGGACGCCAATGACGACGGCAGCAAAGGTTCGCTAAAGTCCGCAGCCGGCCAAGGGCGCGAGCTGACGATGGCGAGGCAGTTCGCTCCGGTCGTGTCGGGTCACGCCAACGTGCCACCATTGACCCGCACGAACTACGCCGAGTGGAGCCTCCTCATGGAGGTCGGGATGCAGGCGAGAGGGATGTGGCGCGCGATCCTGGGCGCGGAGGATCTCGACGATGAGTACGGGTAGCGCAACGACAAGGGCGCGATGGAGTTCATCCTCCGATCGGTGCCCCCTGAGATGCTGCCCATGCTGCGCAAGCAGCAGACCTCTCAGGAGCTGTGGGAGGCGATCCGCGCCATGCGCGCGGGCTCCGCGCACGTCCGGGACGCAAAGGCCCAGACCCCGCGGGGGGAGTTCGATCAGCTGCGCCACAAACCCGGTGAGTCCATTGATGATCTGGCCATGTGCCTCACAGGGCTGTCGCGCGCCTCGGCGAGCTCGGAGACGCGATCAGCGACAAGCGCGTGATCCAGAAGTGGCTGCGAATCGTCCCCAAGCGGTACTCGCAGCTCGCGGTCTCCATCGACAACCTGGTCGACCTGGACACGACGTTGATCGAGGAAATCCTCGGTCGTTTCAAGGCGGCCGAGGAGCGGTACGAGCTGGACGCCGAGGAGGAGGGCGGCAGCAAGCTCCTGCTCACTCTGGAGGAGTGGAACGCGCGGATCGTGCACGGTGATCAAGGCGGGTCCTCCAGCGGGGGGGGGGGCAACGGCGGCAAGAAGGGGCGCGGAAAGGGCCACGGCGACCGCAGCAAGGGTGCCGCCCACCCCGGCGGCGGAAAAGCTGGACCCAAGCGCTCCGGCAGCTGCCGCTACTGCGGTATTAGCGGCCATTGGGCTCGCGCGTGCCGCAAGAAGATAAAGGACAAGGGCAGCGGCGAGGCGCACCTCGCAGCGGCGGAGGACGAGGATCCTGCGCTCCTCATGGCGCAGGTGTCGCCGCTGCCTGACGAGCCCGAACTGGTCGCGCGCATCAAACCACATGAGGTCAGCCTCGGGGCCGCCGGCGACGCCAAGGAACCGCTCTGGCATCTGGACACCGGCGCATCAAACCACATGACGGGCAACTCCACCGTCTTTTCGGAGCTGGATCGCCACGTTGCCGGCACGGTGCGCTTCGGTGACGGGTCGGTGGTCGAGATCGAGGGGCGCAGGACGGTGGTTTTCGTCGCTCACGGAGGGCGTCACCGCGTGCTTTCAAAGGTATACTACATACCTCGCCTGCGTACCTCGATCATCTCCGTCGGACAGCTGGACGTGGCAGGCTGCACCGCTCTGGTGCGGAGCGGCATGATGGTGGTGCGCGACCGTCAGGAGGACATCATCGCCAAGGTTAACAGATCGAGGAATCGCCTCTACACCGTCGCGCTGGAGATCACGCGGCCGGTGTGCTTAACGACCATGGCCGGTGAGGACGCGTGGCGCTGGCACGCGCGCTACGGCCACCTGAACTTCGACGCGCTCCGGAAGCTGGCCCAGGACGGCATGGTGCGCGGCATGCCCCTGGTCGAGCACACCGATCAGGTGTGCGATAGCTGCCTTGTCGGCCAGCAGCGCCGCGCCCCGTTCCCTACGGAGGCGAACTACCGAGCCGATGATCGCCTGGATTTGCTCCACCGTGATCTGTGTGGCCCGATCACGCCGCCGACGCACGGAGGGAAAAGGTACTTCCTGTTGCTCGTGGATGACAAGTCACGCTACATGTGGGTCGTGCTCCTGAGCAGGAAAGATGAGGCACCAGCGGCGATCAAGCGCTGGCAGGCCGGCGTCAAGGTAGAAACCTCCGTCGAGCTGCGCGTGCTCCGAACTGACAGGGGCGGCGAGTTCACCTCAACGGAGTTCGGGGAGTACTGCACTGACCGTGGCGTATGCCGACAGCTCACGGCCCCATACTCGCCGCAGCAGAACGGCGTTGTAGAGCGCCGAAACCAGACCGTCGTCGGGACAGCGCGGTGCCTCCTGAAGGCGAAGGGAGTGCCGAACGAGTTCTGGGGAGAGGCGGTGACCACCGCTGTTCACCTGCTGAACTGCGCGCCCACGAAGTCGGTGCGCGGCATGACACCGTACGAAGCTTGGCACGGCGACAAGCCGGCGGTGAGCTACTTCCGCACGTTCGGCTGCGTCGCGCACACCAAGGTGACACGGCCAGGTCTCAAGAAGCTGGACGACCGCAGCCTGCGCACTGTCTGCTTCATCGGGTACGAACACGTTCAATCCAAGGCGTGGCGCGTCTACGACCCTGTGGGCAAGCGAGTGCACGTCACTCACGACGCCATGTTCGACGAGTCGGCGTGCTGGGACTGGCAGACAGTGACACCGGGGGAGGGCACTTTCGTCATCGATTTTGCGCCCAGGGTGGCCCTGCCCCAGAAGCCGGAGCAGACAAGGACAACACCGGTGACCGCGGCAAGTCCAGACACGCCGGTGCGCGCCCACACTCCCTCTGGGGGTGTGTCGCCCGCGTCCGCGGTGCGTGGAGACACGCCAGTGCACGCCCACAACCCCGAACCAGAGGTGTACAAGGGAAAGGGCATGGGGGTGGGTACGTCTCACCTCCTCCTGGAGCCACGCCGGACGCAACCCCGGGCAACCGTGAGGCGCCACGTCGCTACCGCGCGTTTGACACCGTCCTTGAGGAAGCTGAGCCGGTGACTCTGGATCCGGCCGAGCTGGTCCTTGTGGCCGGAGAGGAGCCCAACACGTTCGAGGAGGCGGAGCCGCACGCACCCTGGCGGGCGGCCATGCTGGACGAGATGCAGTGCATCGACGACAACCAAACTTGAACGCGCACCACGCTCCCCCTGGGCAAGCAGGCGATCGGGGTGAAGTGGGTGTTCAAGCTCAAGAAGAACTCCGCCGGCGAGATCGTCAAACACAAGGCGAGGCTTGTCGCCAAGGGATATGCGCAGCGCCTGGGCGTGGACTATGACGAAGTTTTTGCTCCGTTGGCGCGGCTCGAATCCGTGCGGCTGCTGCTCGCGATCGCCGTGCAGGCAGGCTGGGAAGTTCACCACCTGGACGTCAAGTCTTCTTTCCTCAATGGAGAACTGCAAGAAGAGGTGTATGTCGTGCAGCCACCGGGGTTTGAGCGCGCCGACGAAGAAGAGAAGGTTCTCCGTCTCTCCAAGGCTCTGTACGGGCTCTGCCAGGCGCCGCGTGCCTGGAACATCAAACTGGACGAGACGCTGGTGTCGCTTGGCTTTCAGAGGAGCCCATCTGAACATGCCGTGTACATGCGGTGCGACGGCGACGAGCGGCTGATGCTGGGCGTCTACGTCGATGATCTCATCGTCACCGGATCGAGCCTGGAGGCCATTGTCCAGTTCAAACAGCAGATGAAGTCTGTCTTCTCCATGAGTGACCTCGGTTTGCTGAGCTACTATCTCGGCATCGAGGTGCACCAGGGAGATGATGCGATCACCCTCAAGCAGGCGAGCTACGCAGCCAAGATCATGGACAAGGCTGGGCTGACTGGGTGCAACCCAGTGCACATCCCGATGGAGCCGCGCCTGAAACTGAGCAAGGAGAGCACGAACCCGTCGGTGGACAGAAAACTCTACCGCAGCATCGTGGGCAGTCTTCGTTACATGGTGCATTCGCGACCGGACATCTCCTACGCGGTCGGCTTCATCAGCAGGTTCATGGAGGCGCCCGCGATAGAGCACTGGGCGGCGGTGAAACAGTTGCTGAGGTACATTGCAGGCACCCTGAACTTTGGGTGCAGATACAAGAGAGGAGAAGCAGAGCTGCGGCTGGTTGGGTACAGTGACGCAGACTTCGCCGGAGATGTTGATGACAGGAAGAGCATGATACGTCTCCAACGTATCTATAATTTTTGATTGTTCCATGTTATATTATATTCTGTTTTGGACATTAATGGGCTTTATTATACACTTTTATATTATTTTTGGGACTAACTTATTAACCGGAGGCCCAGCCCAGAATTGCTGTTTTTTGCCTATTTCAGAGTTTCGCAGAAAAAGAATATCAAACGGAGTCCAAACGGAATGAAACCTTTGGAAACGTGATTTTCGGAACGAACGTGATCCAGAGGACTTGGACCTTACGTCAAGACATCAACCAGGAGGGCACGAGGTAGGGGGGCGCGCCTACACCCCTAGGCGCGCCCTCCACCCTCGTGGGCCCCACGTTGCTCCACCGACGTACTTCTTCCTCCTATATTAACCTACGTACCCCCAAACTACCAGATACGGAGCCAAAAACCTAATTCCACCACCGCAACCTTCTGTACCCGTGAGATCCCATCTTGGGGCCTGTTCCGGAGCTCCGCCGGAGGGGGCATCGATCACGGAGGGCTTCTACATCAACACCATAGCCTCTCCGATGATGTGTGAGTAGTTTACCTCAGACCTTCGGGTCCATAGTTATTAGCTAGATGGCTTCTTCTCTCTTTTTGGATCTCAATACAATGTTCTCCCCCTCTCTCGTGGTGATCTATTCGATGTAATCTTCTTTTGCGGTGTGTTTGTTGAGACTGATGAATTGTGGGTTTATAATCAAGTTTATCTATGAACAATATTTGAATCTCCTCTGAATTCTTTTATGTATGATTAGTTATCTTTGCAAGTCTCTTCGAATTATCAGTTTGGTTTGGCCTACTAGATTGATCTTTGTTGCAATGGGAGAAGTGCTTAGCTTTGGGTTCAATCTTGCGGTTTCCTTTCCCAGTGACAGTAGGGGCAGCAAGGCACGCATTGTATTGTTGCCATCGAGGATAACAAGATGGGGTTTATATCATATTGCATGAGTTTATCCCTCTACATCATGTCATCTTGCTTAAAGCGTTACTCTTTTCTTTTGAACTTAATACTCTAGATGCATGCTGGATAGCGGTCGATGTGTGGAGTAATACTAGTAGGTGCAGGCAGGAGTCGGTCTACTTGTGTCGGACGTGATGCCTATATATATGATCATACCTAGATATTCTCATAACTATGCTCAATTCTATCAATTGCTCAACAGTAATTTGTTCACCCACCGTAATACTTATGCTCTTGAGAGAAGCCACTAGTGAAACCTATGGCCCCCGGGTCTATTTTCCATCATATTAATCTTCCAACACTTAGTTATTTTTATAGCCTTTTATTTTACTTTGCATCTTTATCATAAAAATACCAAAAATATTATCTTATCATATCTATCAGATCTCACTCTCGTAAGTGACCGTGTAGGGATTGACAACCCCTTATCGCGTTGGTTGCGAGGATTTATTTGTTTGTGTAGGTGCGAGGGACTCGTGCATGGTCTCCTACTGGATTGATATCTTGGTTCTCAAAAACTGAGGGAAATACTTACGCTGCTTTACTGCATCACCCTTTCTTCTTCAAGGGAAAACCAACGCAGTGCTCAAGAGGTAGCAGAGCACATCTGGAACGGTGTTTGTCTTTGGAGGGAGCGTGATCAGCTGGCAGTCCCAAAAGCAGAAGGTGGTCGCTCTCTCATCCTGTGAAGCCGAGTACATGGCGGCTACTGCAGCCGCGTGCACGGGCGTTTGGCTCCGGCGAATGCTTGGCGATCTGCTAGGTGATCCGGGAGGCGCAACTCCACTCCTCATCGACAACAAGTCAGCAATCCAACTTTGCAAAAACCCTGTCTTCCACGACAGAACCAAGCACATCGAGACGCGATTTCACTTCATCCGCGAGTGCGTGCAAGACGGGAGGATCGCCGTCGATCACATCCAGACCGACGAGCAACTGGTTGACATTCTGACCAAGGCTCTACCTCGGGTGAAGTTTCAGGAGCTGCGGGAGAAGTTGGGCATGGTCGACATCAGCAGCTGATTAAGGGGGAGAATGTCAGTTAACAGCTGCTGAAGATAGTTTCAGTTTCGTCAGACATAGACGTTTGTTTTTCTCTGTCAGTTTCGACAGTAGTTTGCTTTTTTCAGAAATAAGCCGAGCTGCGACTCGGCCGTAGTTTGTTAGCTGAAGCCGCGGCCCTGACCTGATCGTGGGATGGCACGAGGGAGATGGTCATGGCTGCATCACGGGCGACGCGCGGGGAGCGCTGGTATGGCAGAACTCACGACCCGGACGTGGCCTAGTTTCTCGTTTTCTGTTAGCTTTGTAATCGCTGAATAAGAAGAGGAATAGAGAGCAGAAAAGCTGCGAGGTTGAACACGGCACAAAAACATCTTCATCTTCCTCTCGTGTGAGCTCGAGTGCTAGGTCTGACAGACACAACGGCCATGGTTCTGAAACCGACAGCGCCGCGCATTGGCCCCATGTTCTCTGGAACGAGCTTCGTCGCCTCGCCTGACCTCGCGTTTTTTCGCTGGCGGAACCCGGGAGTGCGTCCTGCTGTACAAGCCTTCTTGGGCGTGCATTAATTTAGCTAGCTGCTCGTTCGTACTATACTCGACGTACAATTTGTAACTAGTGTGTATGTAGCAGCATTGATGGCATTGAGCTCGAAAGTTCAAGAACATTTGTTGTTTGTTTATTTGTCTTCTGATCACGATTGATGTTACAAGCTAGTTTAAGAGCAAGCTACATTCACGTGTTTTTCACACACACTAAATCCAGTCAAAAGAAGTACTACTACATGAAAACACACTGCTGTTACTAGCTAGTTTTACACCACAAAGACACCTAAAAAGACATGATGGGATATCAAGAAGAAACTAAAACTGAAATTAACTGGTTCAAAAGGGCAATACACAAGCGTTAATTACAGAGACCACTGCTCACCAGGATGTAAACACGTTGTTTCGACATCACAGTCTTATTTCCCCCCATTGCTTAATCCCCTTCATACTATTTGAAATCAACTTTAGTCTTGCACACGCGAAACGGGCCTAGCTCATGGCACTAAAATAAATACCCGATCAGAGAAAACACATGTCTCTCATCACGACATCTTCGTACCGGCGACACAAGGTGATGGTTCTGAAACCGACAACGCCGCGCATAGGTCCCATGTTCTCTGGCCTGAGCTTCATCGCATCGCCTAACCCAAGCATGCTTCCATTGCCGGCCTTCTTAAGCTCGCGGAAGCCGGCGTGCTTCCCGTACAAGCCTTCTAGGGTTACATTACCTACTAGTTGCTCAGTCTGTAACTAGTGTGTACGTAGCAGCATTGATCGCATTGTACTCTAAAGATCAAGATCATTTCTAGTATGTTTGTATTCTGATCAGCAACTTTTAATTGCAAGCTAGTTTAAGACAAAGGTAGCATCATGTGTTCTTAACCTACACTAAAACCAGTCATAATAAGTATCACTACACAAAAACTACGGTTACCAGCCACACAGAGACCCAAAGGCATGATGATGGGAGCAGGCGGAACTAAATTAGAACTGGAGTCGACAAGTTTGAAAAGACGGTACATAAGGGTTAATTACAAAGACCAAAACAGGAACTAATAAGTCGTTTTTTAAAGAACATGCAAGAGTGTTCCAAGTCGTTTCCATCAAGATAAGAGCGAGAACAAAGAGGGTGCTTGATACGTTTTAGTCTCACAACTAAAAGTAATGGGACTAAAACTTGCTAGTCTCACCCATGCTTGGATCCAAATACTAAAAAGACTAAAATCAAGTTAATGAACATTTATTATTCTCCAAACCCTTCAATCCAGAACTCGCATGTGCTAAAGGAGAGGAGTTAAATGAGGAGGGAGAGGACTAATTCACATTTTAGTAGGGGTACCCCTGACTAAAAAAATTTAGTCTCAAGGCTAGTTTTAGCCCGTCTTTAGTCAGGGGTGCTTGGAACTTTAGCCTCTTAAAGAGACTATTTTTAGTCAGACTAAAATAAGTCCTTTGGATTCAAGCACCCTCAAAGTCAATGACATGCATGGACATACACATGCGACGTCCCAGCTACACCTCACATTTAGAGGTGCTAATTAAACTAATAAGAGCAAACTTGTGCTAGTCACGTTAGCGGAAGGAGACGTGTGATCACTACATGAAAATCATAAGTTGCCTAGTGTTTGGCTGTAAGCCGAGCATAATTTCATGGGTACTCGGCTTAGACAAGTGTAAGTCACAATAGTGCCCTTGGCATAGACATGACTAAGTCGAGAAGCAATAATAAGGTCCTTGGCTTACAGAAAACTAGACAATTCCACGCGAATTGCTGCAGGAATTAGTGACATTATATCTGATGAGAATTAATTGTACGAAATGTGAATTTTTAGATTAAGGATAATGGTAAATAAAAAATACATGATCTATCATACTTGATTTGGGTATAAGTAACCGTTAACTAAAAATCACTACCAAGATATTTTTATACCATTCTTTAGAAATCTCTATCTATATATTTAAGGATACTCGATATACATACACAATAGAGACAGCATACTAATGCAAAGTACCACGAATTAATTCAAGAAGATTTGTAATTTTGTAATTCTAAGAAAAAATTGTTTAAATATCTTTCTAAAGCATAGTATAGTATAAATAATGTAACACTTATGACAAAATATGGTCTAACTTTAGCACGGTATATTAGCTATGAATATGGTTTGACATAGATGTGTTATAAATAAATATAAAAGTTTAGTATGAATAATAATGTATAATTTAACTAATTGAGTGTATCATCAGCGTTCATTAGTTTTCCTCATGATATCTACCTTATACTCCTAAACTAGAATGTGGTTTTTTGAATAATCTAAAGTAGCCTTAGCATCAATATAATTATTTTGTAATAATGTAATGTGCTCAATTTGGTTCTACTTTTGGTAATTTCAATATCCATGTGTGTCTTAAATAAACCTTATAGTTTATTACAAAGCGAGGGTTACAGACTGAGTACTACTTATTTATATAAGAAGAAAAGATAATTAAACAAAAAATTGACACAATATGAAATATAGTTTTTATTTTGTTTATGTGCGTTTGTAATATTGTGTTGTTATCAGTTCTATGGTTGGAATCAAATAAAGGGGTCATTGTTTTGGTGACACTTGATTTATGACGTGTTTATTTAGATCATGTTCGTTCTAGACCATAAATAATTTGAAATGCAGTAGATACACAGTGGGTAATCAGCTACACAACCAATGAGCAAACCAATCACATATATCAAGTAATTATTTTGAAATCAAATCATGTCGGTCTCCTCGATGTCGCATGTGAACAAGCTCAAACAAGATAAAGATCAAATGAGGGAAATAATGTTTATATTAGCATAACTTACTATGACAACAGTAATGATGGACACGGTTTAAAATCTCTCTCCCTCTCTCTCTCTCTCTCTCTCTCTCTCTCTCTCTCTCTCTCTCTCTCTCTCAAGAGAAGCCTCCTCCCTCTCGATCTTTCCTATTAGCCTTTTCTCGTTTTATAGGACCTACCATCATCTTAATGGACCCCCCAGATGTTGAAGGGTTTCAAGTAGTGGTGGCACCACCGTGTGGTACAACGGGATGTGGTCCTGCCAATTCTCAGCTTGGTCCTGGACATCTCTTTTGGCTTCGCCTCCAGAAGTAAAAAGGTTCAAGACCCCTGTTTTCTATGTTATGTTAGTCTTGGTTCCATTAAATCACAATTTATCTTCAAAGGTGTCAAGGGACCAAATTTTCTCTTTGATAGCAATGTTGCAGAAATGACTTGGCCCCTACTTAAGGTCACACCTTTATCCTCTATGGCATGCCACGCGGGATGTTCAACACAAGTCAAGACCAATTAGCGGAAGTCAAGGATAGTCAACCCAAGCCAAGGAGTTGAATAATAGTCCAAGCAAGCCGCCACAGTCAGTGAAAGTCCAGGCAAGTCTTCATGGTGGACAAGTAAAATGAAGAGCACATAAAAGAATAATTTGAGGGACAAAGGAGCAAAGAAGCTCAAGGCCAAGCACATTGTCGATGAAGATAGTGAGGGTGGTGGGAGCGGAGTGAGGCTAGCAGATAAAGGGATGGATTGGAAATGTGTTCGCACGAAGCTTTGTCTGAGAGAACGGGTCTTTTAGGATGACGTGGACCAGCTGCTACTCCAAAACTCACGCAACAAAAAATGACGGTGATCGGGGCGTTCGCCAGGATTCTTCAGATTTTTTATATACCCCAGTTAGTTTTACCGTAAAACTATTTTTGCGGGAGAAACTTCCGATATATTCATCAAAAATCATTGTACTACAAAGAATAGTAGAAGTAACAGGAATTACATCTAAGTCCCTAGACCACCTAGGGACGACTACAAGATCTGGAGCGAGACGAAGGGGCGCCGCCATCATCGCCCCTCCCATACCGGAACCGGACAAACCTTGTTGAAGTAGACAGTAATGAAGTCGTCGTGCTAAGGCCCCATAGGAGCAGCGCACCAGATCAGCAACCGTTGCTGATGAAGAGAAGCGTAAATCGGAAGTATCCAACACATAGACACACGAACATAGATGAAAAAAGACGGAATCCAAATAGAGCCACCGAAGGCAAACACCGACAGAATTTTGCAAGATCCCCTAGAGACACATCACCACACGCCCACCAACAAATCTGAACACATCGTCGAAACGGGGGCTAGACGAAAAGAACCTTATTTCATCTTCAGAAAGTCGCCACTGTATCACTTTTCCGAATAGGACACGAACCTAAACAAATACTAAAGGACATCTGAAAATGGAGCAGAAGCCCTCCCACTGGCAAAGGCCGACGTCCACCGCGCCTCCATGGCCTAAAGCCACGTAAGGCATGGAAGACCTACGGCTGTGCCGGCAGGAGGCGATAATCCCTAATTGCCACGGGCTTAGGTTGCGTGAGGCTGGCTCTTTTGATACTATTGATAACCCTAAAGTAAAGAATCAATGAAAGTATTGATTGATTTGCAAAAGGAAAAGCGAAACAAATTTTTTAAACACAATACACTCGAAGTCGCTTACATACACAGGGCAACTGCACGCGTAACTTGTAAATTAGTGTGGGCGAAGGTACGTTTCAATTCAACCCCGCTGCCGACCGGATTGCCGATTCGTACGTACGTACGGCACGACGAGAAAAGGAAGAAAGAAAGAAAATACTCTTGGTACGACTACGCGACTCATTCATCTAGCGCACTGCTAATCCGAAATGTAGTCTCGTACGTGGCCGACTAGCAGTCGAACACGGCCTGCCGGCCTGGCCATGGAGCCGTACGTCACTGCGGGAGATGTCTCTTGCAGCCCGACTCGGCGTCCCCTAGCGGAGGAGCTGTTATCTATATATAGCACGCACGCACCCAATTTCCCAACTCCATCCATCGTACCATCAGATTCAGATCATCTGTTCCTTCTCCGGCCAAGGCCAAGGCGCCTCCTCTCTCTCAAAGACAAACCGCTTGGTGTTTCTTGGATCAAGAGAGATCACCAATGTATTCCGTTGAGCGAGCAATGGCCAAAGCCGCCGCGTCCCTTCTCCCCGGTCTTCTCCCGACCCCGCCCACGTAGCCCTGCCTCATCATCCTGCCGGCTTCCTTCGCCTCCAACCCCAAGCCCAAGCCCGGCCGCGCTGACTCCGTCGAGAGGTGGGACGCGCACAAGGACAAGAAGCCCACGAGCCCAGCCTCGTCGTGCTCCGGCAGCTCAAGTCCCGGCAGAGCCTCCTCCTGCCAGCGTTGGGACATAAACAAGCGCATCTCCGTCAGCAGCTGCACGTCATCATCGTCAAGCCGGCGAAGCAGCACGAGCTCCGGCAGGGCATCGCCGTGCGGGAGGTGGGATAGCAGCAAGCAGCTGCCGCCCAGCCGTGCGACCTCTGCTGATCGCTGGGACACGCACAAGAAGCCTCGACCGGCACAAGCTAGCGCAGAGAGCTGGACGAGCCTCAAGGAGGAGCAGGAGGACGACACAATGGCCATGCTTCCGAATCCGACAGCGCCGCGCATAGGCCCCATCTTCTCTGGCCCGAGCTTCCTCGCCTCGCCTGACCCGAGCATGCTTCCAATGCCGGCCTTCTTTCGCTCGCGGAACCCGGGAGTGCTTCCTGTACAAGCCTTCTAGAGTTACACATTTTTAGCTCGGTCGCACTGCTATTTATACTCGACATACAGTTTGTAGCTAGTGTGTACGTAGCAGCATTGATCGCATTATACTCTAAAGTTCACGACCATTTCCTGTTTGTTTGTATTCCGATCAGCAACTATTAATTACAAGCTAGTTTAAGACGAAGATGGCATCAGGTGTTCTCAGCATACACTAAAACCATTCATAAGTCGTAAGAACAAATTAACTTCTGATCAGCACTGTTTACTACATACAAACTGTTGTTAAAAGCGTTTTACAGCACAAAGAGACCCAAAAAGACATGATGAGAATATTAAGAACAAATTGAAACTGAATTAACTGGTTCGAAAGACAATGCACAAGTGTTAATTACAAAGACCAAAACAGGCCGGATGAGGAAGAACATGCGTCGTCGTGTGGGAGGTGGGATAGCAACAAGCAGCTGCCGCCCAGCCGCACGACCTCCGCTGAACTTTGCTATTTATTACATATTGTTGTTAGGTTCCCTAAATGATTCATTTTCTATTGAGATATGTTTAGGCATAATTCTGATCACATGAAATTCTTACACCTTTGTCGCAGATATTGAAGGAATTGAAATATGTAGTGACATTGCATTTGTCAAAATATATCTTTGTTACGTGTGTACCAAACAAAAATAATTTAGTAAGACATTATTATACAGCCTATGAATTTATGAAATATATGGCAATTATTTTGTTGTTTCGCATGATTCGCTGGGTAATTCTTTGTATATTTACTTGCAGTTCGAGTGATTTAGCATCTGTCTTAATGCTTAATGCCTAGTTCACAACATTGGTTGGTTTTTACTTGCGATATAGAACTACAATGGGAACAAAATATTGACATGGTCTAACTTTCTGTTTTATCTTTTTCTTTCCAGCATAAATGGGGAGGA
>NC_057808.1:550054667-550064644 GCF_018294505.1 Triticum aestivum
AAAAGGTTTTATAACTACCTGCTATTTTTGCTAATCCTTTTTGTTGTTTTCTCTGTTCTTTTGTAAGAATGTGTGTTTCTTCATAATTAATATATACATGCAATGCAACTCTCATGTGTGCTCTCGGAAAGAAAATCAGTCCATGCAATTAGTTAGTGATCAAATGTGTTGTCACCATCATTATTTTAGGCTATTTGAAGTAAAACTATGTGTGATGTTAATACATTTTTCATGACATTAGGCTTAAGTTGTTCACGGGAGGAAGCGCATAGGAGTTGGTGGTACCGACTCTGGAGTATGCCAACAAGTGGCTGCCCATGGTGTAACTGCCGAAACATCAAGGGGTGACAAAAGATTGATAGATACAGATAAATCAACCCATGATGAATCTAACCCTAGCTTGCATTTTCACATTTTATGTCCTATGTAGCAGATAATGCAAAATCATTATTTTCAGCACAACATGTCACAGATTCAGGAATTTCAGTTACTTATTTATAGCTTTGCTAAAAATAATATAGTGACCAAAGAGCCCACGTGTCTATAAATTGAGATGGACTTTTTTTCAAGTATATTCTTTCCTATGGTGTAATCCATTGTACGAATTGCTTTGATTACTATTGGAAAACAAAGCTACATAGAAATATATCTGTTGAGGACTGATGGCTGATCCAAAGCATGCTAACGTTCCAGTCATTTTGATAACATATGAACATTTGATAAACTTCATAAAGAAGAGGCTAAATGCTCCTTGGAAGGTTCACATGATGACCATAGTTCAATATATATTTTGTGTGCAAAACAGTTAGAAGAGGAGGGAATCCCGACTGATTATATAAATATGCTAGGTGTGATTGTAGCAAATTGATTGAGCAATTGGAACAAGAATTAGATAATGTTCACTATGTCTACTTAAATTAGGGATTTTTTCTAATAATATAGATGACTACAGTTGTAACTATGATGTATGGAATTCAGGTTTCACTATTACTTCCTGCATGTATGCACCAATCATGGCTGCCACGTCGTTTTTCTATGTTGCCTCTCTACACAGTTTTACTGATATACTTTTCATTGCTTCATTAATGTGCAAGGCTTCAATTGCATTGATGTAGTATACGGGAGTGCAAATAGTTGCTTCAGCAGTTGATGCATGTCATGGCAAGTTGGCAACGTTACTAAACATATGGCACTCACCCGCGGATGTTTTCTGTTAGACTCCGTATTGTACTAGGTTTAGACCTTCCGCTATATACTTGTAATTGTAACACTCCTTGTATATAAATAAAAGCAAACCGGCCGCACCCTTGAGTGTGTGCGATTCCTCAAAATCTAAAGTCTTACATGATATCAGATTAGGTTACGAGATGACTTCTGCTGCTCCTTCATCCACCGCCGCCAATACATTGTGTATTCATTGGTAGGGTTCTTCGACGAGTATCATTGCTTGAAAATCTCGGGCATCGTAATGGGCAGTGTGGTCATACTGCTGCTGATACTTTTGGCCACATTCACTTAGCAGATGTGGTAAGCGACTCAAATTTGATGAAAGCACGATAAAATTGTAAGTATTTCCTTGGCAGCTCTGTTGATAGGTCGTCAATTATTCCCTAAATCCTCGTTCTGTTGAATGGAAGCCAACGCATGGGGGTCCTGCATGCATGCACCGGATAAGTTAATACGACTAACGTATTAACAGTAACAGGGAATAATTCTAGGAAATTTTTATTGAGGAGCCGTGCTAAACACACCACAAAATTCGGACGACTCATGCACAATGTAGTAAATCCAGCTGGACATGCATGCATACATCTGGCACGAGGATCGTCCATGAAGCAGTTTCCAAGTCTCTAGTAGGAGTACCTTCTTTAGCCTTTCCGTTTTGACTTTATATACAGCCCAATAAACAGCGACTGCCTCTTCGCACCGTAAATGAGGAACGCCAGCCCATGCGCATGCAATTTCGTGGGAAATAAAACCCGTTGAGCCGTGGCCTTGCTGCACTTAGGCCACTTCCAATGCTTAGGCGCTTAGATAAGGTGCTAAGCATATTAAAAACTAGATGATTTCCCACGCTTTGCCGCGGGAATTTATAGCACAACCTAGGAGTAGGATCATGGATTGACAAAAAAGTAGACCCTGAAAAGAAATACAATATATGTTTGTTTCAATCTTTGATGGAATTATATAAAATTAGACAAATTAGTCTATTGTAAGTATCTCCACCGTGAATTAAATGCATCCTTTTTTGTGGAAATTACAATGAGTAATCAATAACATAAAAAAGGAAATGACATCTGATGACATTTGTGTCATAACAATTGAATATAATACAATTTGATTGTCTATTAGAAGTGTAACGTAGCAAAAAAAACTAAGAGATTCCATGCTAATTTGTGAGCCCCATGGTGTTAGTGCGCCTAAATAGAAATTAGCTTGCATTGTACACCTTGATCCATTTTACGATGAAGAATAACGACATATACAAAATGGCATGGTACCTGATAATCCTGGGCTGGGCATACGTTTCACTGAAAACTAGCCCAACCCGACACAAACACCTTGAAGCATGAAACCTGTATTGAGGCCCGACAAAACCACTGTTAGAGTAGTCATTATGGTATACGACTTCTAGTCCAAGTCAGTTTTGTACCCCTACCCCAAATCGGTTTGTACCCTCTTATATACTCTTGTATGCCGCATCAAATCATCAATAAGCAACAGTTTTATTCAGCTTTCATGGTATCAGATACCGGTCCCAGGGTTTAGGGTATGGCTCCACCAACACCACCGCCGCCGCCGCTGCCCGGCTACTTCGAGCGCCGGGCCGCACTCATCGCCAAGGCTGCCAACACCGCGGCCGCTTCTCTCTCGGCCCTCACCATAGCTCCACAAAACTACCCTGCACCCATCCTCGCCGCACCAATATCTCTTGCTAACACAATCTCCGACGTCAGCCCCTACATCCCCATAGTTCTTGATCTCGCCGCCCACAACTACTACCATTGAAGACATCTCTTCGATCTCCACCTCGGCCGCTGCAACCTGCGCTCGCATGTCGCCGCCAACTGTCTTCCCCGCCCCGACGATCCGCAATGATTGAAAGACGATCTCGCGATTGTCCAGTGGTTCTACACCCGCATCACCACCGAGATCTTCAACATGCTCGATCACGACGGCGCCACCGCTGCCAACATCTGGCACTCCCTCCGTCAGCTCTTCCAAAGAAACACCGACGCTCGGAAAAACGCTCTCCACACCAAGCTTCGCAATATGGTGCAAGGAGACTCCCCGGTGAACCTATTCTGCCAGCGCGTTAAGACCATTGGTGATGAGCTCCGCGAACTCGGCGATATAGTTAGCGACTCACAGCTAATCAATATCGTCGTCGGCGGCCTCAGCGAAGACTTTGACAAGCAAGCCTCATTCATACCGATGATACGGCCCCCTCCTACCTTCGCTGAAGTTCGTTCCTTACTACAACTCGCGGCGGAAACACAAGCTCGCAAGGACACTCGCCCCAAGGTCTTTCATGCTGCGGCTCGTCCTCCTCTGTCGTCTACACCAGCGCCGCCTTACAGGCCGGCTCCTGCCGCCGGGCCGTCCGCATCGTCATCTGTTCAACCGCCCCCAGGCTGGCGTCCTAGTCCGAACTACCGCGGCAAAAACCCTATCTACAGGCCGCCGTCGACTCGTTCGGTTCCGCCTACGACATCACCAGCACCGAGTCCTGCACCACCCACCAGTGCTCCATCTGCGGTTGCATGGCGGCCTCCTCATGATCCTTGGACGGGGCTTGTTCAAGCATGGCCCATGCCCTGGTCCGCTCCGTCCACCCTCGGTGCTCCGCCGGCATACTCAGGTGCTTGGCAACCCGGCCTTTGGCCGCCTACTGGTGCTCCCGGGGTTCTCAACCCCCGACAGCCGGCCAATGCCTATCACGCCGCCGCGACGTATGCTCCTTATGGTCATTACACCAGCGACGGCGGCGCCTACTACACACCTCAGCCGGCCCTGCTCCCGACGCCACCCCCACCACAGCCGGCCAATGCCTACTACACTCCCCAGCCGGCCCTACTGCCTTCACCATCGTATCCGCTGGCACTGCTTCCGACGCCACCCTCACCTGCGACGCCGAGCTGGGATCAAGCTGCCTTTCTCCAGGCCATGAATAACTTTGCTGCACAAGGAAACTCAGGTACGGATTTGATCTTTGATTCAGGAGCCTCTAGTCATATGTCTGCATCTAGTAATTGGTTATCTTTTTGCACTAAATCTCTTTTCCCTTCCATTATCCTTGGAGATGTATCATCTATTCCTATATATTGTGTTGGTCAGGCTCAACTTCCCTCTTCCACCAAACCTCTTTTACTTCGCGATGTTCTAGTTGCACCCGCCCTCATTAAAAATATTATCTCTGTTCGCCAATTTACTTGCGACAATCTAGTTTCGGCTGAATTTGACCCTTTTGGTTTATCTGTGAAGGATTACCTGACCAAGGCCGAGATCGCTCGCTTCAATAGCTCCGGTGATCTTTATTCTCTTAATGGAGTTCCTGCCGCCACCCCTCCAACATCCATGCTGGCCTCCGTCGATCTCTGGCATCGTCGCTTGGGCCATCCCAACCCCGCCGTCTTAGCTTCTATGCTTAGTGAATTTACCATACCATGTAATAGGGACTCTCATAATTCTGTGTTTTGCGAGTCTTGTCAATTAGGCAAACATGTGCGTCTTCCCTTTAGTTCTTCTAGTTCTTGTAATAAGCAACAGTTTTATTCAGCTTTCAACCACTAACGGAATTTTCTGATTGGTTACCTATAATAGGAGCCACACTTTTCAATTCTGTTAATGGTTTAAAATCAATCATGCACATCTGGCAGAAACACAATTCATACATTTTAGAATCTATATATGTTTAGGCCATAAATCAATCACTAAAGTCTCAAAAATAAATCACTAAAAAGATGAAACAACCCGCATATACAGTTATACACATCAGGAACGCAAAGAGCATATCTGCACATGCCGCAATGTCTAGGCCACCAGGGAAATTACACAGAAGTGGAGATCTTTATAAAGAAATGATGGGGGCGGCCTCATCTTTCTGATCTTACCTTGGGTGACAGAGGCACTACCACTACAGCACGGTAGACATTAGGAGGCATTTTTAAAGGACAACGCTAACGCCCACACGTGTGGTGGGAGCCAAATCCGCCCACACGCCTTATAGCACACAGGCTACGCCATGTCACCGCATGCATGCATGTGGAAATCTTTTTGGATTTTCTGTTTTTAAAATGTTTTATCTCTTAAATGAAAAATCCGATTAAAGATCCGTTTTCACTATTAAATCCCTCGCGACGAGATCTTTGAAACTAGATCTCATATCAATATATTTCGACGATTTTTTTTTGTTAAAAGTTGCCGTGTCTATTACACATGAATTGCCATGATGTTTACACTGAAGTTGCCATGATATATTTCAGCTATTTTTTTCTACATTTAAAAGTAAATTTTAACATTTATAAAACGAAGAATTAAGAAACTAGACTTGCCAGCACCATAAATTAAAATTGCCATGATACATGCACTTAAAATTGCCATGGTTCATACAAAAAAAATATTTTCATGGTCAAAGTACTGGAATTGCCATCATCGAAAAATTAAAATTGCCACGATCTACAAACTAAAATTGCCACATGGCAACTTTAGTTTAAGCACTATGGCAACTACAGTGTAAACATCATGGCAACTTTTGGGAAAAAAAAAATTCGTCGAAACATATCAACATGGGGTCTAGTTTTGAAGATCTCGCACTTTCGAAGAATGCCTCGGATGGTTAATGTGGAGGCGATTTTAGAAAGTGCTTCGAAATGTCATAACGCCTCCAACAGAACTGAAGTGGGCAAATATTCAGAGCGACTCGTCAGCTGCAACGGCCACACAGGCACAGGCTGGGGCGCTGGGCCACATTGTATAGTCACACTATCTCCTCGTATTAATTATATTACTACGCCGTCGCAAATCTCTTATTCTGCCTGGAGCCTCCTAACATAGGAACACAGCGTCTTTTAGTTCATCTATATATATGAGATCTTCCACACAGGTTATCAGAGGGCTCCCCTTTTAAACAGCCTAAATTTCTTCTCTCTAAGCAGTATGGGACAAAACAAATTGGTATGCAACGGCTCTGACGAAGTAAATAACTTTATCTCTCAATGAACCGATAATACAACAGTGCCGTGGATCAAACTGGCAACCTCTGCATAACTCGTAAATCAATTTGCCACCAAGCTGTACCTGGTAATATGGTTGACTAGAGGAAGTAGATTTATATATTGCGTGCATGTAGTGAGGCGTGGTGCAAGACCTGACGGAAGGCGACTTTCAGAATGCCTTTGATTGAGCATAATCGGAGGCACTCTCTGTGATCGCCTAGGAAACTAGGGACATTTGAAGGCACTTTTCAAGAATGCCTCTAAGGAACACAATCTAAGGCATTTTTCAAAACGCTTTTACAGTTTTGCTAAACCACATTCAGATGTGCCATAAGTATTGCACATCTAAGTCCTATGTCATTGATTTTACGTTGAGATTCCTGTGGATTTTTTTTCCTTTTTCTTTTCCTCTCTATGCTTAATTCACTCACTTAGATGTGCAGTAACTATAGCACATCTAGATGTGCCCTAGACACACCCTAATACTGAACCGTGTTGTAGTGTACTTGGATTGGGATCTGGTAGATTACACCTTCCTCGACTTGGCCTCCATGAGCGCCGCCAAAGTACATCTTGCGGCCGTCGCACTCGCCCTTCTCAGCTCATCTGCTCTTGCCCTTCCCAGCTATTCTGATTCCGAATAAGATCTTCCAACCAAGCTGACTCAAAAGAAAATAATTCAGATATTTGAAGATAAAAAGGAAGCAGAGCCATCACCTCTAGCGCAGGTGATGCTCGAGGAGGACGTCGGGGGTGGCACGCGTGATTCACTGTGGTCGGGTCAACAGGAAGGCGTAAGCTTGGGCCAACATAGTCTGCCCCAGCGGCCATCTTGGGGCTCTTGGTCGGCGACAAAAGCAATTTTGAGAGATGCCTAAATAGAGGAAAGAAGAGAAGAACTGGACGGACTGCAGTAGACAGTAGAGATTTATTGATTGGGGGAGATGAAGGGAACCATGGATGGAAGGTGGAGGAAGAGACAATGATGAAGGAGCCGAACAGACAAACGCTTGGGGAGAACAGTTTGGAGATGCATTGATAGTTACGTGAGTTGCTGGTTCCTTGGTGGCTGCATTTGTGGCTGATAACATGCATGCGTTAGCTGCTGGTTCATGAGTGGACCAAGAAAGTGATGACATGTCCTCGTGGGATCAGTTTTTTGCTGAGATGGCATAGTTGCTGATGTGGAGAGTGTGCATGGTGAGATAATAGGTAGAAGTGGGGAGCAACTACTTAAGAATGGTAGATTTAGTAACTAATGTCTATCATACATAGGTGCTTGGCATTGGTTCACGTGCTTGGCATTGGTTCTTCTTGGGATCATCAAACTCATCTCTCTCCTCTTTATTACCTTGCCACATCAAAAAAATTGCCTACATGGCAACCTTAGCACCTATACAAGGTGGAGCATTGGAGAGAGCCTTAGTGGTCGTGGGAGTAGGAGCATGGTTAATAGTATAGCCGCTATATGATGTTGTCATGACATATATAGCCACCATTCACTTATAGTCACTTGTATAATAAGGTTGGCTATAAGAGTACTGTTTTTTTCACCTTCTCTCTATCTCTTTCTTCATATTTATTATAATTGCGTAGGAGTATGCATATAGTTAGGCTCTTGCATGAGAGCCCACTTCATATTTACTATAATTGCCTATGAAAGCCCACTTTCAATTTTTTTCATTTCTCTCTTCTCCACATAGGCAAAAGTGTCATGTAAGCGAGCTATAAGCTTATTATTACGCTTGCTCTAACCATGCCGGCGGGTGCTACTACTGCACAATCAAAGGCAGCGCTGGCCCAATTGCCCTCTGTTGACTTGCGACTCCACCTCGACTACCGCGGTCGGCACCACGCTCTGGACCGGCCGACATCGCAACAACAGTTGGGTGTGCAGGAACGATGAATCAACACGTGTGATAGTCGGCGAACACGGCGATGCATGGAGGGTTGTTGCCGTAGCAGGAGACCGAGGGACCAAGACACCAAGTATTTGGGATAGATCGACTAATCGCATCCCTCTGCATCTCATTACCCAATCGATCTAACAGGCTGGCCGCAGTGGCGGTGGTAGGATCTAAACCTTGTGATGTCAAGCTTTTGTAATGGGAAATTTTAAATGGAAGCTAAACAAACACTATTGCTAAGAAATATGAGGTCAAATATTTTTATTTTATTTTACTTTATATTAGTTCCAATACATGTCGTGAGAAATGAAAATTGGAAGAGGCGAAAATAAAACTTAGTACTCCCTCCGTTTACTCTGCATATATGATTTTTTCTAAAGTCAAACTTAAAGTTTGACCAACTTTATAGTTATATAAAGAGAATATCAACATTCACACACAAAATCAACATCATTAGATGCATCATGAATTTAGTATAAGATAATCATGATATTTTGAGTACAGACTACAGTTTTACAAAGTTCGACTTTAGAAAATCCTTATATGCGAAGTAAAAAAGATCTGATGGAGTACAGACTAAAGGGGAAGAGCCTCGTTCTGGTGTTGTTGGATGGGATGCCGATCAGTATAGGTATAGCGAGAACGGTACAGGATGCCAACGGACGGCGGGGTCAACGGCAATGGTGCGTTGCTCGTGCCTCAAGGCTCGCCCGAGGTGGCCGTGCCTCGAGGCTACGATCACTGACGCCTGACGGGGAGTGTGACCATTCAAGAAGCTGCGGCGGCTGTCCACGGATGTAGGGCATGGAGAGGACAGAGGAGGATTACTCATACGGGAGAAGGAAAAGTAGCAAATTAAGTTGAACTGTCGAAGAAAAAATCCAATTAATCTCCCAAACCAAATTAACCTAAGAATCGTCTCCAGCAGATCACTTAATTGATCTGTCAGTCTAAGTGGAACTTGGATGTGGAATGTGTTTTTTTTTAGCAAAAGAGGTTTCCCCTCCGATTTCATTTAGAGAAACCAGGACAAAGTTGTCAGTGACCAGTCTGCAGAAAAGAAAAGATCCAGGTCTACTACGAACACTAGCCAAAGAGCAGGAGCTCCAGAACAGAACATCGCGCAGGCCAAATTTCTCGAATCGACTAACAACTCTAGTTTTTGAATGCCAAGATTGAATAATCATATCACTACTTGAATCCAAAAGTTTGCCTAGTGCCAGGTTGTTTACAAAGTTCATTGCATCGAGTACGGCAAACACGAAATTGGCCTAGTATTTTTTTTCTTTGCACTCGGCAAACAATTCTTTGTCGAATACTCTTTTTTTCAGCGCTCGGCAAGCAATTCTTTGTCAAGTACCTTTTTTTGCACTCGGCAAACAAAATCTTTGTCGAGAACCTTTTTTCTACACTTGGCAAACCCCAGATTTTTTTTGCTTTATACTGTTTCTTTTCTTTTATATATATTTTTTTTCTTTTACTAGTAAATGTGTACGTGCACGTTCATATTTGATAGAATATTAACTGCACCTCTATATTAGATAGAATATTAATTTCATGTTAATTATGTGATTATCACTGATATTTGATATGTTATTAATTGCACGCTAGACATGTTGAGCGTTCGCTACTAGATCAATCTAGGTTCTTGGATTGACAGGGTTTGATGTTCGAGATTATTGGTGTTTTCTGTTATTTGATAAACTTAATTGTTTTTTTTCTTGGGGAGCTAAGAAAACTAGCAAAAATTGTACACTCTTACCTACGGACCAACAATTGTACAATCTGTGGCTCTCTTTTTTTGAAGACGCGACTTGCTGGCACCCGTTGGCCAGATAGCTGATCGCGGCAC
>NC_057808.1:550065135-550069443 GCF_018294505.1 Triticum aestivum
AAGATTCGCTACCCCACCAAATCAAGGACCGCGCAGCTGGACGCCGCTGCCCAAACCAGCGTCCATCCTACGCTGACCCCAGGTAGCATCATACCTACCCCCACGCATCTGGACCCTCTCCCCCTGCTTCTCCTTCTTCCTAACCATCGTTTTCCCTCAAGGGCGCCATTGTTGCGGGATCCAGAGCTCCATGGCTACAGCTGAAGTTTGACCCTGCCCCAAAAATCCAATAACACCTACCAGGAAACTCTTGCCCCCACACCTCCTCCCCCTGTTAGCCCTGCCTTCTGCTACATCTGCTGGTATGTCCATGTTCATCCTTCGCCCCCATGGCCTCCCTCTTTGCTGCAGCAAAAAAAAAGGATTTTGCAAGTCCAAAAAAGCATAAGACATAGGTGGGACAAAAAACAGTCAAAAAAGCATAGGAATTGTAGAGAATTAGCATCCACATGGTTAGCAAGACTCAGATCTGGAAAAGCAGGTGCTGTTCCAAAAAACACATGCTTGTAGGCAAGTTGCGTCCACAGGGTTGGCAAGTTGAGTTATATCTACAAGCAAGTTTTGTTTCCCCCCTTACAACACAGTATTTGTTGGGATCTATGCATTTACACTAGTTTCAAGTCAAGTAAATTTGATGTTTTGCAATCTAGGCAAAAACAGTGTTAGTTTTGAGCAGATAATGTGTTTTGGTAACAAGACTTTGACATTATCAAGTCTATCGCAAGTTTCGTATCATATGGGTGGCAAGCCAGAATAGATTTGTAAGCAGGTTTTATTTTGCAGGAAAAAATAACATACCCAAGCACCCCTCCTATTTTTCCCATGAATTATCAACCATGTTAATTTTCCCATGAATTATCGACCATAGATTGGTTAAGGAGTGTTTTCTCGAAAAAACATAACTTTATATGAACTAGGATCTAGCTAGGTTATTTTGCTATGTACAATGCAAAAGCTTTTTCTGAAAAATGTAGGCAAGTCATGTTCTGTTTCCAGGCAAGTACTGTAATGTAAAAAAATTGGGCAAGTGCTGTAATGTAATGCAGGCAAGTCTTGTTCTGGTGCAGGCAAGTGCTGTAAAAAGGTTCTCAATTCAGTAATATAGGTAGAAAAGAACAGATACTAGTACCTAATAAGATGCCTTCTTTTGGACATTCTGAAAATATTTGAAGATCAGCTGTAAAATTTCATGTATAGTGGGCTAGGCAACTTGATGAGATCAGCAGGCAGGTCCTGTTTGGCGTCAAACAGCACGGGACTTGGTTAGAAAAACTATGAAAATGTACATAATTGTAGGACAGCTATGTTCTATTCAGGTTTTTTGCTGTGTAGAATAGTAGTAGAATAAAAAATACATTTTCCAGGCAAGTACTGTAACATAGAGAAAAATTACTCTGTATGCTAATAAGTGTACTCCTTCCATCCCAAATACTTGTTGGATAGATGCATAAAATTTGATGTATCTATAACTAGTATACGTCTAGACATATCAATTTCTCTGACAAGTATTTTTGGGCCGGCTGGGGTACAATGCAGACAAGTCATGTCCTATTTGTAGGCAAGTGCTGTGATATGAAAAAATGTGGGCAACTATTGTAATACAAATGTAGGCAAGTCCTGTTCTACTGCAGGCAAGTGCTGTAAAAAATAAAAGTTCTTTATTCAGTAATGCAGAAAAGATATGTAGCATGAAGATAGGTAGAAAAGAAGTACCTAATAAGTTGCCTTCTTTTCGACTTCTTTGCCAGCTTCACAACCTTACTACCAATAAAAAATGGTACTTAGTAATTGTAAAACCTGTATACAAAACCTGTGGCAACCCTGATAGAACTTTGGCAGAAGTGAACCAGAAAGCTACGAGACATTAGACAAGTGAACAACATAGTAGTATAAGGATGTTCTGCAAACGAGTTACACAAAGCTATGTCATGTCCAAGCACGCATGTTCGAAACACATATCACATATGGTCCACGGCATCACAAAACGCTAACGAAAAAAAAACTACATAGTATTCTTCTGCCTTCTTCATATATCTGCCACTATAACTTCAGCAGACATGAAGAAAATGGAGAATCATAGCCATGTCTTTCGCTTTTTCGGATTTCCTGATAAAGAACAAAGGATAAAAACAGAAAAACATTAAAAAGAGCCACTGTTGGAGACTGAAGGGCATTGAAAGATATTAATGCAAGACAGAAAATGAACATTCAATATTTCATCAAATCTGTATTGAACATTTGCCTCTAGAGTTGCCTTCATTTTTGTTATTTAGTTGCCTGTAAAATCATTATTTCCTTTTTTTGTCAAACATGTTGGAGATGATTGACTTAAATGAATTGCCTGATGATGATGGTCATTCTGAAGTGTGTTTTACGGGTGGGATTGGAGTTGAAGACCCCATGTACTGCACGCAGCCTAATGCCCCACAACCTGGTGGAGTCTACAATGAGGTTGTAGGGGAATTGCCTAATCCCATGAGTACCCAACATGCTCCTGCTATGCCTAAAGAAGCTATGCAAACAGAAGGCGACACTTTTGATGACACAATAACGTTTGCTGAAACAGGTGGAACTATTGGACAAGGGGTTGTGGGAAATGATAATGACGATGAAGCTTGGTCTCAACGAAGAGAGCCTTTCATAGGCATGAGGTTTGATACTCTTGAGTGTGCTCAAGAACACTACAATGCCTACGCTCTCCGACTTGGGTTTTCAATCAAGATGAACACTTCTAGGAAAAACACAAAACTGGGAAGTTGGAGAAGCAACAATTTGTTTGCAACAAGTTTCGAAAACCAAAATTTGACGATGGAGGTGCGGAAACTGTCCCTGCCCTAGATGTGATTGAGGACACTAATGGAGATGCAGAAGATGGTAAGATGAGATCGTCTTCCTTGATGATGAGTGCAGGAAAAAAAGAAGTCCAAGAAAAGAAAGCGGGATACAATAGTGCAGACAGGGTGCAGAGCAAGGATGTTTGTGAAGCTAAAGGATGGTCGGTGGGAGGTGGTTTTCTTTATTGCTGAACACAATCATGCATTGGTTGATAAGCCATCACTAACTAAGTACCTTCGATCACACCAAGGGATCCCCCCAGAAGAGAAACGGTTCCTGAAAAATCTTCATAATTGTAATTTGACCACAGGTGTGTGCACTGTTCAAGAATACATTCTGCATTACTACATTTAGCATTCCAAAAAACTGTGTTTACATTTCATGCAAAAAAAATACTCTGCATTTACTACACTTGTTTTAGTGCTCCAACATAGTCACATTGACAACTTGAGCAACTTGGGAAGCACTGCTGCAGCAACTTTTGCAAACCAAAAAATACAGGCAACCTGGCAGCTATATGTTAAGCAAGTTGGGTATGCAGCCTGAGAAACTTGTGGCTTCTACTAGGTAGGCAACCTGACAGTTATAGGTCAAGCAATTTGTGTATGTAGCTTGAGCAACTTGTGGTTCTCTAGTAGGTAGGCAACCTGGCAGCTATAGGTTAAGCAAGTTGGGTATGCAGCCTGAGCAACTTGTGGTTCTCTACTAGGTAGGCAACCTGACAGTAAAGGTCAGGCAAGTTGTGTATGCAAATTGAGCAACTTGTGGTTCTCTAGTAGGTAGGCAACTTGGCCAGTTATAGGTCAGGCAAGTTGTGTATGCAAATTGAGCAACTTGTGGTTCTGCTAGATAGGCAACCTGATAGTTATATGTCCTTTAACTGAGACAATAATTGTGACAAAACACGGTATCATCATAGATGTGCTGGGGTCCTACTTCTATGACAATAATTGGGACAAAACATGATATCATCATAGATGTGGTGGGGTCCTACTTCTATGACAAAAAATCATGACAGAAAATGGGCTTTTCGTCCTGGGAGGGCCGGAGACGCAGCTACATGACATTCTTTGGGCCGTCCATGGCGGAAAAAACCGTGGTAGAAGCAAGGGCGAGGAAAATATCGGGGTGTTCCCGGTTACGGTGGGTGGTTGGGGCCGAGCGATGCGCGTTTCTCTCGTACACGCACGCGCGTGGGTGCGAGGCGTTGGGCTCTAACTGAACCCAAGCTAGGCGTTGGGCTCTAACTGAACCCGAGCGATTGCACTGCAGGCTACGCGTTACTGAACCCGAGCGATCGATCGATGGCTGTTAACTGAACCCGATCGAGCGATTCCTTCGCTACTACTGCTAACTGAAGCCGATCGATGCTGCCTCTGGATGAACAGTGAGTGCTGCTGTGGGGGTTTGGATGAACAGTTCCCGGTGGGGGTGGATAAACAGGACCCCGTGGTGTTGCCTCTGGATGAACAG
>NC_057808.1:550069769-550135500 GCF_018294505.1 Triticum aestivum
GAGGCTGGATGAACAGGAGCCCGTGGATGATCGGTCGCAGGTGGAGGCTGGAGGAGGTCGACGGCGGATGAACAGTAGCCCGTGGAGGCTGGAGGGGGTCGACGGTGGAGATGAACAGTAGCCCGTGGAGGCTGGAGGGGGTCGACGGTGGAGATGAACAGTATCCCGTGGAGTCTCATTTTGCGGTACGCCACACACCTCCCGATCAACAGGATCCCCGTTTCGATCGTAGGAGGTCCGTTTCCTCTGTTTTGCGGTACGCCAGACCCCTCCCGATGAACAGGATCCCTTTTCGAACGTGGCCGGTCGAACACAAGGCCGTTTCCTCCGTTCTGCGGTACTCCATACCTCGTTTCCATCGGCTGTTCCGTCCAAGCCGGTTGGCTCCCACGCGTTCTGTTGCCTCCCGATGAACATGACGCATTCCGTTGCCTCCCCATGAACACGACGACAACGCAGTTTCTCCATTCCGACCCAGCCATGTACACGAGCCCTGGCCGTACGTATGCGTGAGTAGGCGTTCGAGACCCCACCCGTATGTACGTACGTGGCCGTATTTTCTTTCTTGCACACTGTCCGCTGTACGTACGTGTACATGCTACATGTACGCCTCAACTACGACACGTGCGCGCTCTACATCGACCAGTATGTACGTACACGTTCGCGACCAGAATGACAACGCTACGTACGCTTCGACCAGGTGGGTCCCGACTGTCAGGCACTTCCTTGCGTGCGAAGATATAGCTGGTGGGTCCCAGCAGTCAGGGGGAGAATCGTTTTTTTTTGCCCGGACGCACTTCCATGCATGCGAAGATGTAGCTGGTGGGTCCCAGCAGTCAGGGGGAACGTTTTTTTTCGCGAAATACGGTGGCCCGTCCGGTGGGTCCCAGCTGTCAGGTGCAAGAATAATTATTTTGCGCGTAATAAGGAGGCACTTCCTTGCGGCTGCCGTGGACCCAGCTGTCAGCCTCTCCACGTACAGTACTCTTCCGATGAAAGTCGGTCGTTGACCACATTGACCAGGCCGTGCCGAGAGCACCAAGGCGGTGGACGACGGCGAGGCCTAGGAAGGGGACGACGCGGAGCCAGGGAAGACGCGGCAGTGGATGCCCACGCGTAGAGGAGTATGAGGGTTTACTGGTTCGCTGCGGTGTGAGGCTGCCATCGCCGCAGAATAACAGGGGGTGTGAGTGAGTAGAGGGATGGCCTGACCAACGGTGGGAGTAGTAGGGAGCGGTGAGGCCTCCGCCGCATCGCAGCCGGCCACGGGAGGCAGGAGCACGAGGCACGACCGGCGCTGGTTTGGGCGGCTGGAGCAAGAAGACCAGAGGTTGAAGAAGCACTACGGCCGTTGGATGGACATCGTACGGTCACTGGAGCTAGAATCGTGCATATTGACTAAGTTGACAAAGCCCTCCGTCCTCGTCAACTTAGTAGGCCCACAAGTCAGCCTGCCACTATACTGGGTCCCAGCTAGCAGGGGGAGTATTCATTTTTTGTGAGTAATAAGGAGGCACTTCCTTGCGTGCGAAGATATAGCTGGTGGGTCTGAGCTGTCAGCGGCGCTAACATTTTTTTCGCGAAATACAGAGGCCCTTCCGGTGGGTCCCAGATGTTAGGTGGAGGAATCATTATTTTGCGCGTAATAAGGAGGCATTTCCTTCCGTGCGGCCGTGGACGCAGCTGTCAGCCTCTCCACGTACAGTCCACTTCAGATGCATGTCGGTCGTTGACCACGTTGACCAGGCCGCGCCGAGAGCACCAGGGCGGTGGACGACGGCGAGGCCTAGGAAGGGAACGGCACGGAGCCAGGGAAGACTCGGCGGTAGTTTCCCACGAGGAGGGGAGTACGACTGTACGAGGGTTTACTGGTTCGTCTGCCGTCGCCGGAGAATAACAGCAGGTGTGGGTGAGTAGAGGGATGGCTAGGCCAGCAATGGGGGTACGGTGGGCTGGTGAGGCCTGCGCGGCAACACAGCCGGCCGCGGGGAGGAGGGAGCAGGTAGTCCCGCCGGCGCTTGTTTGAGCGGCTGGAGCAGGAAGAGCAGAGATTGAAGAAGCACGACGACCGTTGGATGGAAATCCAACAGTCACTGCTTGTGCATCAACCTTTTTTTTAGGAAAGCCTCAAATCTGTGAAAAACAACATACAACCCATCTGCTATTATTTGTAATAACTTACAGCCCATTTGCTAATTCTTAAGGTTTTTTTGGAGCCCATATTCTTTTTGTTAGCATTACAGCCCATATTGTGGCCATGGTTAAAAAATTATACGAAATTTTGCATATTTCGGTGCGGTCCGAACTGTTTTTAATCCCGAAGTTTCGAGTCACATTCAAACTGATTTTAAAAATAAATGTATATCAATATAAAATCCAACAAATTGTCCACGCATAAAAATCAATGCAATTTAATATCTCGAAATGAAAAGAAGAAATTTGAAACTAATTGCCGGTTTGATGTGTTTTAAAAATGTACAACCCATTTCTCATTACTGATAGGCCATCTTCTCGGCCAGCTGAATGAATCTCTCCTCGTCTTGAAAGATTTGCAACCCAACAGGCCTGACAAAGCGACTTACTTGGCAAATCACAAAAAAACTAGGCTGTGGCCGTGGACCCAGCTGCGGCCGTGGACCCCGCTGTTAGCCTCTCCACGTACAATACTCTTCCGATAGAAGTCGGTCATTGACCACATTGACCACGCCGCGCCGAGAACACCAAGGCGGTGGACGACAGCGAGGCCTAGGAAGGGGACGACGCGGAGCCGGGGAAGACGCGGCAGTGGATGCCCATGCGGAGAGGAGTACCAGGGTTCACTGGTTCGGCTGCGGTGTGAGGCTGCCGTCGCCGCAGAATAACAGGGGGTGTGGGTGAGTGGAGGGATGGCCTGACCAGCGGTGGGAGTAGTATGGGGGCGGTGAGGCCTCCGAGGCACCACAGCCGACCACGGGAGGCAGGAGCAGGCGGCAAGACCGGTGCTGCTTTGGGCGGCTGGAGCAAGAAGACCAGAGGTTGAAGAAGCACTATGGCCGTTGGATGGACATCGTACGGTCACTGGAGCTAGAATCGTTCATATTGACTAAGTTGACAAAGCCCTCTGTCCCCGTCAACTTAGTAGGCCCACAAGTCAGACACCCACTATGGTGGGTCCCAGCTGAGCAGGGGTATTCATTTTTTTGTGCGTCATAAGGACGCACTTCCTTGCGTGCGAAGATATAGCTGGTGGGCCCGACCTATCAGCGGGGGAACGTTTTTTCGCGAAATACAGAAGCCCTTCCCGTGGGTCCTAGCTGTGAGGTGGAGGAATCATTATTTTGCGCGTAATAAGGAGGCATTTCCTTGCGTGCGGCCGTGGACCCAGCTGTCAGCCTCTCCACGTATAGTCCACTTTCGATGGATGTCGTTCATTGACCACGTTGACCAGGCCGCGCCGAGAGCACCAGGGCGGTGGACGACGGCGAAGCCTAGGAAGGGAATGACACGGAGCCAGGGAAGACTCGGCAGTTGATTCCCACGCGGAGGAGTATGATGGTTTACTGGTTCGTCTGCCGTCCCCGGAGAATAACAGCAGGTGTGGGTGAGTAGAGGGATGGCTAGGCCAGCGATGGGAGTACGGTGGGGCGGTGAGGCCTGCGCGGCAGCATAGCCGGCCGCGGGAGGAGGGAGCAGGCAGTCCCACCGGTGCTTGTTTCAGCGGCTGGAGCAGGAAAAGCAGAGATTAAAGAAGCACGACAGCCGTTGGATGGACATCCAACCGTCACTGCTCTCGTGTGCATTATTTCTAATAATGTACAGCCCATTTGCTAATTCTTAAGAATTTTTTTGAGCCCATCTTGTTTTTGTTAGCATTACACCCCATATTGTGGCCACGGTTAAAAAGTATACGATTTTGCATATTTCGGTGCGGTCAACTGTTTTTAGTCCCGAAATATTGATTCACATTCAAACTATTTTGACAAATAATTTATATAAATATAAAATCCAAATAATTGTCCACGCATAAAAATCAGTGGAATTTAAAATCTTGTAATGAAAAAAAAATTGAAACTAATTCCCGGTTTGATGTGTTTTAAAAATGTACAACCCATTTCTGGGCAAACCGAATGAAACTCTGCTCGTCTTGAAAGATTTGCAGCACAGCAGGGCTGATAAAGCAAGTAGGCCTCGTTTGGGTATTTCTTAAAAAAATAGAACTGGGCTAGCCATTTTCAGTAAGAAAAAACATAAATAAAACCCTGGCTAGTCGGGCCACAGCCCCCGCACAGTCCCGTTGTTATCCTGATCCGTCGCCAAAACTAGTATAAATAACAACTGTTTGTTCCTCAAAATAAAAACTGCGCGACCTGCTGGGTCCCTGGTGTCAGCCGCTCGTAGTGTAATTCTCTCGTTTGTTGACTATGTTGACACTGGCGTGAGCCCCAGATGTCCAACCATTAGAAGGAACCATATTTTTGGGCTTGTAATATAGAGGCACTTGCTTGTGTACTGCCATGACGCTGGTGGGTCCCTACTGTCATCCTCTCCACGTACAGTCATCTCCTTGTTCCTCTCGGTTGTTGACGATGTTGACAACGCAAGAGGGCGGCGCACCGCGCACGGCGAGCGAACCAAGTCCGCAAGGCGGAGGACGACGACGAGGCCTCGGACGGAACAAACAGGAGCCGTGGAAGATGCGCCGGTCCAGTCGCAGGCGGAGGGGAGTACGAGGGTTGACTGGTTCGGGTGCGGGTGCGTGTTGGGGCTGACGTCGCCGGAGAATAACAAGACGTGTGGGGGAATAGAGGGAGGGACTGGCCAACGTTGGAGGGTACGTACGTTAGGGCTGTGGAGGGGCAGCCAGCCATGGGAGGCGGGAGCAGGCGGAGCCGACGGGGTGGTTTGGTTTGGGTGGCTGGAGGAAGAAGAAGACAAGACATGGAAGATACACGACAGATGTTGGATGTCAATCCAACGACTGGTAGGCAGAATCGTTTGTTGACTGGCTAGTAAGTCGACACCACCTTGGATAGGTTATTTCCTCGTGGGTCCCAAATGTCAGAATCCAAATCCGTCACGGTCATGCAGCCTTTCCTATGAAAATTTCCAGCCCATTTGATGTGCTAGTTCGAAATAAGTTTGTGGGTGCTGGTGGAGGCTAATCACTTGGCTTCTGTAATGCACAGTGAGCTCAAGCAGCCAGCGAGAGTGATGTTATTTCCCTTGGTTCGGATTTGTTAGTTGTTACAATATTTCACTCTAAATTAAACGACTGGCAAGCCATTTGCCTTGCTTCAAAGAAAATATGACAGTCACAGCCGAGTTGGAAAGGGCAAGAATATCTAACTCCAGCTTACAAACTGTACAAAAGCACGAGGGTTAATTGTTCATCAGGTTTACAAAAAAACTCAGGTTGAAAAGGGCAACAACATCTAACTCCAGCACTGTTTTCGGCAGTCACAGTCAATGGATCGGTCAGGTCCATAGAATGAACATCCTAGGTCTTAAAATTTACTGGATTATGACCACAATATGTTGTAAATAGATGCCCGGCACGTTCAGAAGCTCTTTTGCCCACCTGAAACTCCTTTTTTTGCTCTTCCACATACCCATCCGTGAAAGCCATGCTGCTAATAAACTTAAGCCCGATGGACAATATTAACCTCGCATTCAGCAGGAAGAATGTGACAAATCTAGTGTTTGCACGGTTGGCTACATATCGTTCTAGCGTTATTGTCTTCAATCGAATCTCATGAGAAGTGAGAAAATCCAGATGCTTACGAATCCACTGATTGGGTATAACTTTCTTACCCCGTCCTGTTGCCTAAATAGACATGAAGATTGAAAACAGTTAAGGTCTAAAAAAAGAGTGTCGAAAGAGCAACAGCTGAACGGTTATTCTAGTACACTATATGCGGGCTTCCAATGTGCGTGAAATTATCACCTTTATATACAACTTCTCCAGACATGGAAAGCATTGCAGCAAGCCAATAATCTTGTTCGGATCAAAACTATTCATTTGGATATATAAGATCTTGACAGAATCCAGCACCATTGATAGGCCATCCATGGAGAAACTCTTCATTGAGCATAGAACATAATATTAGTACAAAATGTGTACTCCAAGATGACATATAACTTATGCGCAGAAATTTAAAATGCAGCTTATGGTTACAAGTGTAGATGATAATGTAAAGTACCTAAAGAACTATGGAGCCAAACACCATATTGAAATGAGCACAGAGATCATGTATTACACCCAAGGTCTCCAGTTTAGGCGCAGAGAGGACGGTTATTTGCAACGGTGAATAACTAGAATCAAGGATCAACCTTTGAAGTGAAGGGGCATCTTGGATGATGAGCTGCCTTCCGTCAAAACAAATTCCAATTCTTACAAGGTTAGGAGACTTTATTTGGAGACAACCGATTCTAACTGTGAAAACAAGCACCAAGCACTCCAGGGCAGGGCAACTGGATTGGATGATGTTGTGTAATGAGGCCTCCGATATACGAACCCGCACAAGTGAAAGTTTCTTGAGAAATGGGAGTCGAAGGTTTAGTACCAGATTGTCTGGTAGGTCGCACAGCGCAAAGGTGGCGGTGTGGAGAGAGGAGGTAAACCGCGAGATGGACATCGGTGCTGAGGGCACAGGTAGATGGCATTCGGTATCTGGTAGGTGATTTCCAGGGGAATAGTAGAACTCAAGCAGCTGTAGTTCTGTGAATTTAGGGGATTTCAGCCAGGCATCCACCGTGCAGGGCATGGTATGCTTGCTTAGGTAGCATGACGGGATGCAGAGGCTTTGAACAGAGCCCTGGTGGGAGGAGATTATGGCTCTGGGGATTTCAAAATAATTGAAGAGAGATAGCTGACGACAGTCGAGATTAAGGGGCACGGCGCGCCATAGAGGGCGCCACCGAATTGAGAGGACTCCGGTGCGGCAGCAATCCTTGGTGGGGAGAAGCGAGATGATCTCCCAAGGACGGTGTCCGGGAGATCGCTGATGCGGTCCACCTGAGATTCTACGGGTTCCTAGGATCCAGTGGGGGCGGGGTCGCCGCTTCTCCCCTCGCTGCCGGGTGCGGGATCTACAATAGGCGTCGCCGCTGGCGGGAGCCTCATCTTCTTGGCGCTGGGGTCAGCCGACTCCATTTTCCTCGAGGGTGTCGCGTCACGCTCACGGATTTGAACAGAGTAACGAATGACGAGCCTAGTTGTAGTGCGAGTGAAGAAGAAGGGGAGCTGGGGGTTTTCTGTAGTAGTGAGGAAGAAGGGGAGCTGGGGTTTTCTGTAGGAGTGAGATGAGGAATTTGGGGGTACGAGTGGAGCGAGCTGATGTGAGGTGGGTGGGAGTGAGGAGGAAGAAGAACACCCAGGTTTTTTGGGGGGCGTTGTGCTGGGTGTGGGTAGCGCCTCTCATTCAGTAAATATATGGACTTTTGAATTGATTTACTATTTACTAGGGTGGATGGGCTGTTTTGTCTTGGGCCCAGAGAAACAATTACTACTAGTACAGTGGAGACACTCTACAGCTACCTAGAAAAACAATTAGTACTAGTACAGTGGATACAATACCGCTTCTGGCTCCTCCTAGGTCATCGAAACGTCTCCCTCTACTGAATGCCGTTATACTTTTGTTCACCGACATGCAGACCATGCAGCGCGCGCGCCCAAATGCCATCCACCAAATTAGAAGGCAGTATGCAGGCGGAGAGTCACCCCGGTCGTAGCGCGGCAATAACGAGCCGTCGTATCACAAAACCCCACCTCCCCGCAGTCTAAGTTTGACGGACGAAGCAACCATCATTCCACTCTTCGCTGAATCCACTTCTCCCACACCCTCTTCAAGAAAGGCAACACTCGCATATGCCACTGTTCTTCTCTCCCAACGGAGGAAAGGTAAGTGGATCCGTGATGTTGGTATATTTTCGTTCAGAGAAAAAAAAGAACTTCTGCAAAGCAGTAACCGATCCTCACTCTCTTTTTTGTTTCATTGTCATTGCGATTGTGTTTTCATTTCAGTGGTCTGCTACCTCTTGAGCACTGCGTTGGTTTTCCCTTGAAGAGGAAAGGGGTGATGCAGCAAAGTAGCGTCAGTATTTCCCTCAGTTTTTGAGAACCAAGGTATCAATCCAGTAGGAGGCCACGCACGAGTCCCTCGCACCTACACGAACAAATAAATCCTCGCAACCAACGCAATAAAGGGGTTGTCAATCCCTTCACGGTCACTTACGAGGGTGAGATCTGATAGATATGATAAGATAATATTTTTGGTATTTTTATGATGAAGATGCAAAGTAAAATAAAAGGCAATGAAAATAGCTAAGTGTTGGAAGATTAATATGATGGAAAATAGACCCGGGGGCAATAGGTTTCACTAGTGGCTTCTCTCAAGAGCATAAGTATTACAATGGGTGAACAAATTACTGTTGAGCAACTGATAGAATTGAGCATAGTTATGAGAATATCTAGGTATGATCATGTATATAGGCATCACGTCCGAGACAAGTAGACCGACTCCTGCCTGCATCTACTACTATTACTCCACACATCGAGCGCTATCTAGCATGCATCTAGAGTATTAAGTTTCTAAGAACAGAGTAACGCTTTAAGTAAGATGACATGTTGTAGAGGAATAAACTCATGCAATATGATATAAACCCCATCTTGTTATCCTCGATGGCAACAATACAATACGTGCCTTGCTGCCCCTACTGTCACTGGGAAAGGACACCGCAAGATTGAACCCAAAGCTAAGCACTTCTCCCATTGCAAGAAAGATCAATCTAGTAGGCCAAACCAAACTGATAATTCGAAGAGACTTGCAAAGATAACCAATCATACATAAAAGAATTCAGAGAAGATTCAAATATTGTTCATAGATAAACTTGATCATGAACCCACAGTTCATCGGTCTCAACAAACACACCGCAAAATAAGATTACATCGAATAGATCTCCACGAGAGAGGGGAAGAATATTGTATTGAGATCCAAAAAGAGAGAAGAAGCCATCTAGCTAATAACTATGGACCCGAAGGTCTGAGGTAAACTACTCACACATCATCGGAGAGGCTATGGTGTTGATGTACAAGCCCTCCGTGACCGATGCCCCCTCCGGCGGAGCTCCGGAAAAGGCCCCAGGATGGGATCTCACGGGTACAGAAGGTTGCGGCGGTGGAATTAGGTTTTTGGCTCCGTATCTGGTAGTTTGGGGGTACGTAGGTATATATAGGAGGAAGAAGTACGTCGGTGGAGCAACGTGGGGCCCACGAGGGTGGAGGGTGCGCCCAGGGGGTAGGCGAGCCCCCCTACCTCGTGCCTTCCTGGTTGATGTCTTGACGTAGGGTCCAAGTCTTCTGGATCACGTTCGTTCCGAAAATCACGTTCCCGAAGGTTTCATTCTGTTTGGACTCCGTTTGATATTCTTTTTCTTGAAACTCTGAAATAGGGAAAAAACAGCAATTCTGGGATGGGCCTCCGGTTAATAGGTTAGTCCCCAAAACAATATAAAAGTGTATAATAAATCCCATTAATGTCCAAAACAGAATATAATATAGCATGGAACAATCAAAAATTATAGATACGTTGGAGACGTATCAAGCATCCCCAAGCTTAATTCCTGCTCGTCCTCGAGTAGGTAAATGATAAAAACAGAATTTTTGATGTGGAATGCTACTTGGCATAATTTCAATGTAATTCTCCTAATTGTGGTATGAATATTCAGATCCGAAAGATTCAAGATAAAAGTTTAATATTGACATAAAAGTAATAATACTTCAAGCATACTAACTAAGCAATTATGTCCTCTCAAAATAACATGGCCAAAGAAAGTTCATCCCTACAAAATCATATAGTTTAGTCATGCTCCATTTTCGTCACACAAGAATGCTCTCATCATGCACAACCCCGATGACAAGCCAAGCAATTGTTTGATACTTTAGTAATCTCAAACTTTTTTCAATCTTCACACAATACATGAGCGTGAGCCATGGATATAGCACTATGGGTGGAATAGAATATAATGATGGGGGTTATGTGGAGAAGACAAAAAAGGAGAAAGTCTCACATCAACGCGGCTAATCAATGAGCTATGGAGATGCCCATCGATTGATGTTAATGCAAGGAGTAGGGATTGCCATGCAACGGATGCACTAGAGATATAAATGCATGAAAGCTCAACAAAAGAAACTAAGTGGGTGTGCATCCAACTTGCTTGCTCACGAAGACCTAGGGCATTTGAGGAAGCCCATTGTTGGAATATACAAGCCAAGTTCTATAATGAAAAATTCCCACTAGTATATGAAAGTGACAAAACAAGAGACTCTCTATCATGAAGAACATGGTGCTACTTTGAAGCACAAGTGTGGAAAAAGGATAGTAGCACTGTCCCTTTTTATTTATATTTTTTCCTTTTTTTGGACCTTCTCTTTTTTTGGCCTTTCTCTTTTTTTTGGGACAATGCTCTATGAATGATGATCATCACACTTCTATTTATTTACAACTCAATGATTACAACTTGATACTAGAACAAAGTATGACTCTATATGAATGCCTCCGGCGGTATACCGGGATAGCAATGAATCAAGAGTGACATGTATGAAAAATTATGAACGGTGGCTTTGCCACAAATACAATGTCAACTACATGATCATGCAAAGCAATATGACAATGATGAGTGTGTCATAATAAACGGAACGGTGGAAAGTTGCATGGCAATATATCTCGGAATGGCTATGGAAATGCCATAATAGGTAGGTATGGTGGCTGTTTTGAGGAAGATATAAGGAGGTTTATGCGTGAGCGTATCATATCACGGGGTTTGGATGCACCGGCGAAGTTTGCACCAACTCTCAATGTGAGAAAGGGCAATGCACGGTACCGAAGAGGCTAGCAATCATGGAAGGGTAAGAGTGCGTATAATCCATGGACTCAACATTAGTCATAAAGAACTCACATACTTATTGAAAAAATCTACAAGTCATCAAAAACCAAGCACTACGCGCATGCTCCTAGGGGGAGAGATTGGTAGGAAAAGACCATCGCTCGTCCCCGACCGCCACTCATAAGGAGGACAATCAAAGAACACCTCATGTTTCAAATTTGTTACATAACGTTTACCATACGTGCATGCTACGGGACTTGCAAACTTCAACACAAGTATTTCTAAAATTCACAACTACTCAACTAGCACAATTTTAATATCACTACCTCCATATCTCAAAACAATCATCAAGCATCAAACTTCTCTTAGCATTCAGCACCTTCATAAGAAAGTTTTTTTACTAGTCTTGAATACCTAAGATATTAGGATTAATTTCCCAATTTAAGCAAATTACCATGCTGTGTAAGACTCTCAAAATAATATAAGTGAAGCATGAGAGAATAATAGTTTCTATAAAACAAAACCACCGCCGTGCTCTAAAAGATATAAGTGAAGCACTAGAGCAAAAACTATGTAGCTCAAAAGATATAAGTGAAGCGCATAGAGTATTCTAATAAATTCCGAATCATGTGTGTCTCTCTCAAAAGGTGTGTACAGCAAGGATGATTGTGGTAAACTAAAAAGCAAAGACTCAAATCATACAAGACGCTCCAAGCAAAACACATATCATGTGGTGAATAAAAATATAGCTCCAAGTAAAGTTACCGATGGAAGTAGACGAAAGAGGGGATGCCTTCAGGGGCATCCCCAAGCTTTGGCTTTTTCGTGTCCTTAGATTGTCTTGGGGTGCCATGGGCATCCCCAAGCTTAGGATCTTGCCACTCCTTGTTCCATAATCCATCAAATCTTTTACCCAAAACTTGGAAACTTCACAACACAAAACTTAACAGAAAATCTCGTGAGCTCCGTTAGCGAAAGAAAACAAAACACCACTTCAAGGTACTGTAATGAACTCATTCTTTATTTATATTTGTGTTAAATCTACTGTATTCCAACTTCTCTATGGTTTATAAACTATTTTACTAGCCATAGATTCATCAAAATAAGCAAACAACACACGAAAAACAGAATCTGTCAAAAACAGAACAGTCTGTAGTAATCTGTAACTAACGCAAACTTCTGGAACTCCAAAAATTCAGCCAAAATAGGAAGACTTAGAAAATTTTTTTATTGATCTGCAGCAATTAGAATCAATATTTAATCACGTTCTGGTGATTTTTAACAATTCTTTTCGTGAACATAAAGTTTTTGGAATTTTCAGCAAGATCAGATAACTATCATCCAAGAAGATCCTATAGGTTAAACTTGGCACAAACACTAATTAAAACATAAAAACACATCTAACCAGAGTCTAGATCAAATATTTATTCCTAAACAGAAGCAAAAAGCAAAAAAAAACTAAAAATAAAATTGGGTTGCCTCCCAACAAGCGCTATCGTTTAACGCCCCTAGCTAGGCATAATAGCAAGGATAGATCTAGGTATTGCCATCTTTGGTGGGCAATTCTTCAATGAGACATCTATCATCCTTAGGAATTTCATTCTTTTTATTAATTATCAAACTTCCAGGCACATAACCAAAAAATTATTTGTGGCAAATGGTTCCTTAATGATAGCAAAAAGATTGGGATGAATACTTATAGATTTGAGATCCGCAGTTTCCTTACTAGAGGATTCACCCTTATTTTTAGGAACATACATAAGCTTGGCAATTTTAGTTGGAGGACTTGGAGTGTTCTTTACGGAAGAAAAAGCGGTTCCCAAGTTGGTAATGATACCCTCAAGTTTATCGATTCTAGCGGAATCTTGATTTATTCTTTCATTAACTATGAGTTCCTTCTCCTTAATATTTTTCAAGGTGACCCCTACTTTAGATCCATATTGGGTAGTTGTGGATCTTTTTACCCAAATTTTCAATTAACTCTACGGTAGCAACTTTATTTTCAATAATTTCAAGTCTTTGCATTACATGCTCCAAAGTTAACATAGTTCCATTAACCAAAAGAGGTGGTGAGCCAAACAAATCTATCATAGCATTATAAGAATCAAAAGTATGGCTACCCAAGAAATTCCCTTCGGTAATGGTATCAAGGATATATCTGTACCAAGGAGTAGTGCCTACATAAAAATTGCGGAGAAGAACGGAAGTAGATTGCTTCTTGGTAGATCTATTTTGAGCATTGCAAATTCTATACCAAGCGTCTTTTAGATTTTCTCCCTCCCTTTGCTTAAAATTAAGAACTTCATTCTCGGGATACAACGGAGAAGAAAGGGGACTAGCCATAACGACAAGCAAACGAAAAAGAGGCAAGTGAAAAGGAGAGGGCGAATAAAACGGCAAGGGTGAAGTGGGGGAGAGGAAAACGAGAGGCAAATGGCAAATAATGTAATGCGGGAGATAAGGGTTTGTGATGGGTACATGGTATGTTGACTTTTGCGTAGACTCCCCGGCAACGGCGCCAGAAATGGCTCTTTGTCGGGAGTCAAATCTTGACTTGACTTCGCGTAAGCCTCCCAGGCAACGGCGCCAGAAATCCTTCTTCCTACCTCTTGAGCACTGTGTTGGTTTTCCCTTGAAGAGGAAAGGGGTGATGCTGTTGGAAATATGCCATAGAGGCAATAATAAATTGGTTATTATTATATTTCCTTGTTCATGATAATCGTTTATTATCCATGCTAGAATTGTATTGATAGGAAACTCAGATACATGTGTGGATACATAGACAACACCATGTCCCTAGTAAGCCTCTAGTTGACTAGCTCGTTGATCAATAGATGGTTACGGTTTCCTGACCATGGACATTGGATGTCATTGATAACGGGATCACATCATTAGGAGAATGATGTGATGGACAAGACCCAATCCTAAGCCTAGCACAAGATCGTGTAGTTCGTTTGCTCAGAGCTTTTCTAATGTCAAGTATCATTTCCTTAGACCATGAGATTGTGCAACTCCCGGATACAGTAGGAATGCTTTGGGTGTACCAAACGTCACAACGTAACTGGGTGGCTATAAAGGTGCACTACAGGTATCTCCGAAAGTGTCTGTTGGGTTGGCACGAATCGAGACTGGGATTTTTCACTCCGTGTAAACGGAGAGGTATCTCTGGGCCCACTCGGTAGGACATCATCATAATGTGCACAATGTGACCAAGGAGTTGATCACGGGATGATGTGAGTTACGGAACGAGTACAGAGACTTGCCGGTAACGAGATTGAACAAGGTATAGGGATACCGACGATCGAATCTCGGGCAAGTAACATATCGATAGACAAAGGGAATTGTATACGGGATTGATTGAATCCTCGACATCGTGGTTCATCCGATGAGATAATCGTGGAACATGTGGGAGCCAACATGGGTATCCAGATCCCGCTGTTGGTTATTGGCCGGAGAACGTCTCGGTCATGTCTGCATGGTTCCCGAACCCGTAGGGTCTACACACTTAAGGTTCGGTGACACTAGGGTTATAGAGATATTAGTATGCGGTAACCCGAAAGTTGTTTGGAGTCCCGGATGAGATCCCGGACGTCACGAGGAGTTCCGGAATGGTCCGGAGGTAAAGATTTATATATGGGAAGTCTTATTTTGGTCGCCGAAAAAGTTTCCCACTTTATCGGTATTGTACCGGGAGTGCCGAAAGGGGTCCGGGGGTCCACCAAGGGGGTCCACCCGCCCCGAGGGGACACATGGTCTGTAGGGGGTGCGCCTTGGCCTATATGGGCCAAGGGCACCAGCCCCAAGAGGCCCATGCGCCAAGAGATAAGAAAAAGGGAGAGTCCTAAAAGGGGAAGGCACCTCCGAGGTGCCTTGGGGAGGAAGGACTCCTCCCTGGCCGCACCCTTCCTTGGAGGAAGGGCCAAGGCTGCGCCCCCCCTCTCCCTTGGCCCTATATATAGTGGGGGGAAGGGAGGGCAGCTGCAATCCAAGCCCTGGCGCCTTCCTCTCCCTCCCGTGACACAGCTCCCTCCTCCCGCAGCGCTTGGCGAAGCCCTGTTGGAATCCCGCTACTTCCACCACCACGCCGTCGTGCTGCTGGATCTCCATCAACCTCTCCTGCCCCTTGCTGGATCAAGAAGGAGGAGACGTCACTGCTCCGTACGTGTGTGGAACGCGGAGGTGCCGTCCGTTTGGCGCTAGGATCATCGGTGATTTGGATCACGACGAGTACGACTCCATCAACCCGTTCTCTTGAACGCTTCCGCTCGCGATCTACAAGGGTATGTAGATGCACTCCCCTTCCCTCGTTGCTATATTACTCCATAGATTGATCTTGGTGATGCGTAGAAAATTTTGAATTTCTGCTACGTTACCCAACAGTGGCATCATGAGCTAGGTCTATGCGTAGTTTCTATGCACGAGTAGAACACAAAGTAGTTGTGGGCGTCGATATTGCCAATTCTTCTTGCCGCTACTAGTCTTATCTTGTTTCGGCGGCATTGTGGGATGAAGCGGCCCGGACCGACCTTACACGTACTCTTACGTGAGACAGGTTCCACCGACTGACATGCACTAGTTGCATAAGGTGGCTAGCGGGTGTTTGTCTCTCCCACTTTAGTCGGAACGGATTCGATGAAAAGGGTCCTTATGAAGGGTAAATAGAAATTGGCATATCACATTGTGGTTTTACGTAGGTAAGAAACGTTCTTGCTAGAAACCTATACAAGCCACGTAAAAAACTTGCAACAACAATTAGAGGACGTCTAACTTGTTTTTGCATCATGTGCTATGTGATGTGATATGGCCAGAAGATGTGATGAATGATATATGTGATGTATGAGATTGATCATATTCTTGTAATAGGAATCACGACTTGCATGTCGATGAGTATGACAACCGGCAGGAGCCATAGGAGTTGTCTTTATTTTTTGTATGACATGCGTGTCATTGAATAACGCCATGTAAATTACTTTACTTTATTGCTAAGCGCGTTAGCCATAGAAGTAGAAGTAATCGTTGGCGTGACAACTTCATGAAGACACAATGATGGAGATCATGATGATGGAGATCATGGTGTCATGCCAGTGACAAAGATGATCATGGTGCCCCGAAGATGGAGATCAAAGGAGCAAAATGATATTGGCCATATCATGTCACTATTTGATTGCATGTGATGTTTATCATGTTATGCATCTTATTTGCTTAGAACGACGGTAGCTTAAATAAGATGATCCCTCACTAAAATTTCAAGAGACGTGTTCCCCCTAACCGTGCACCGTTGCGAAGGTTCGTTGTTTCGAAGCACCACGTGATGATCGGGTGTGATAGATTCTAACGTTCGAATACAACGGGTGTTGACGAGCCTAGCATGTACAGACATGGCCTCGGAACACATGCGAAACACTTAGGTTGACTTGACGAGCCTAGCATGTACAGACATGGCCTCGGAACACAAGAGACCGAAAGGTCGAAGATGAGTCGTATAGCAGATACGATCAACATGGAGATGTTCACCGATGATGACTAGTCCGTCTCACGTGATGATCGGACACGGCCTAGTTTGACTCGGATCATGTATCACTTAGATGACTAGAGGGATGTCTATCTGAGTGGGAGTTCAATAATCAGATGAACTTCATTATCATGAACATAGTCAAAAGGTCTTTACAAATTATGTCATACGCTTTAGTTCTGCTGTTTAAGATATGTTCCTAGAGAAAATTTAGTTGAAAGTTGGTAGTAGCAATTATGCGGACTGGGTCCGTAAACTGAGGATTGTCCTCATTGCTGCACAGAAGGCTTATGTCCTTAATGCACCGCTCGGTGTGCTAAACCTCAGCGTCGTCTGTAGATGTTACGAAACATCTGACATACATGTTTTGATGACTACGTGATAGTTCAGTGCGTAATGCTAACGGTTTAGAATGGTGGCACCAGAGACGTTTTTGAAACGTCGCAGAACATGTCAGATGTTCCGAAGACTGAAATTGGGATTTCAGACTAGTGCCCACGTCCAGAGGTATGAGACCTCTGACAAGTTTCTTAAGCCTGCAAACTAAGGGAGAAAAGCTCAATCGTTGAGCATGTGCTCAGATTGTCTGAGTACCACAATCGCTTGAATCGAGTGGGAGTTAATCTCCCAGATGAGATAGTGATGGTTCTCCATAATCACTGCCACCAAGCTAGTAGAGCTTCGTGATGAACTATAACATATCAGGGACAGTTATGATGATCCTTGAGCAACTCGCGATGTTTGACACCGCGAAAGTAGAAATCAAGAAGGAGCATCAATTGTTGATGGTTAGTAAAACCACTAGTTTCTAGAAGGGCAAGGGCAAAAGGGATACTTCATGAAACAGCAAGTCGTTTGCTGCTCTAGTGAAGAATCCCAAGGTTGAACCCAAACCCGAGACTAAGTGCTTTTGTAATGAGGGGAACGGTCACTGAAGCGGAACTACCCTAGATACTTGGTAGATGAGAAGGCAGGCAAGGTCGACAGAAGTATATTGGATATACATTGTATGAATGTGTACTTTACTAGTACTCCTAGCAGCACCAGGGTATTAGATACCGGTTTGGTTGCTAAGTGTTAGTAACTCAAAATAAAAGCTGCGGAATAAACGGAGACTAGCTAAAGGTGAGATGACGATATGTGTTGGAAGTGTTTCCAAGGTTGATGTGATCAAGCATCGCATGCTCCCTCTACCATCGAGATTTGGTGTTTGCGTTGAGCATGATTGGATTATGTTTATCGCAATACGGTTATTCATTTAAGGAGAATAATGGTTACTCTGTTTATTTGAATAATACCTTCAATGGTCTTGCACCTAAAATGAATCTCGATCGCAGTGATACACATGTTCGTGCCAAAAGATATAAAATAGTAATGATAGTACCACATACTTGTGGCACTGCCATTTGAGTCATATTGGTATAGAACGCATGAAGAAGCTCCATGTAGATGGATCTTTGGACTCACTCGTTTTTGAAAAGATTGAGACATGCGAACCATGTCTATTGGTATGAAGAAACTCCATGCAGATGGATCATTTGGACTCACTTGATTTTGAATCACTTGAGACATGCAAATCATACCACATGGGCAAGATGACTGAAAGACCTCGTTTTCAGTAAGATGGAACAAGAGAGCAATTTATTGGAAGTAATACATTTTGATGTATGCAGTCCAATGAATGCTGAGGCATGCAGTGGATATCGTTATGTTCTTACTTCATAGATGATTTGAGTAGATGCTGAGAATATTTACTTGATGAAACACAAGTCTGAATTATTGAAAGGTTCAAGTAATTTCAGAGTGAAGTTGAAGATCGTCGTGACAAGAGGATAAAATGTCTGTGATGTGATCATAGAGATGAGTATCTGAGTTACGAGTTTGGCACACAATTAAGACATTGTGGAAAGTGTTTCACAATTAATACCACCTGGAACACCATAGTGTGATGGTGTGTCCGAACATCATAACTGCACCCTATTGGATATGGTGCATACCATGATGTCTCTTATCGAGTTACCACTATCGTTTATGGGTTAGGCATTAGAGACAACCGCATTCACTTTAAAAGGGGCACCACGCAATTCCGTTGAGACGACACCGTTTAGAGAAACCTAAGTTGTCGTTTCTTAAAAGTTTGGGGCTGCGATGCTTATGTGAAAAAGTTTCAGGCTGATAAGCTCGAACCCAAAGCGGATAAATGCGTCTTCATAGAATACCCAAAAACAGTTGGGTATACCTCCTATTTCAGATCTAGAAGCAAAAGTAATTGTTTCTAGAAACAGGTCCTTTCTCGAGGAAAAGTTTCTCTCGAAAGAATTGAGTGGGAGGATGGTGGAGACTTGATAAGGTTATGGAACCGTCACTTCAACTAGTGTGTAGCAGGGCACAGGAAGTTGTTCCTGTGGCACCTACACCAATTGAAGTGGAAGCTTATGATAGTGATCATGAAACTTCGGATCAAGTCACTACCAAACCTCGTAGGACGACGAGGATGCGTGCTACTTCGGAGTGGTACGTGATCCTGTCTGAGATATCATGTTGTTGGACAATACTGAACCTACGAGCTATGGAGAAGAAATGGTGGGCCCATATTCCGACAAATGGTTAGAAGCCATGAAATCCGAGATAAATGGAACTTTGAGAAGAAGACGGACGTGGACGGCAATGTTACCGTCTACGAAGCTCGACTTGTGGCAAAGAGTATTTTCACAAGTTCAAGGAGTTGACTACGATGAGATTTTCTCATCCGTAGCGATGCTTAAGTCCATCGGAATCATGTTAGCATTAGCTGCATTTATGAAATCTGGCAGATGGATGTCAAAACAAGTTTCCTTACCAGTTTTCGTAAGGAAAGGTTGTATGTGATACAATCAGAAAGGTTTTGTCGATCCTAAGGATGCTAAAAGGTATGCTAGCTCCAGCGATCCTTCCATGGATTGGAGCAAGCATCTCGGAGTCAGAATATACGCTTTGATGGAGTGATAAAAGTTTTTGGGTTTATACAAAGTTTGTTAGAAACTTGTATTTACTATAAAGTGAGTGGGAGCGCTACAACATTTCTGATAAGTATATGTGAATGACATATTGTTGATCCGAAATGATGTAAAATTTCTGGAAAGCATAAAGGGTTGTTTGAAAGGAGTTTTTCAAAGGAAGACCTGGATAAAGCTGCTTACATATTGGGCATCAAGATCTATAGAGATAAGACGCCCGATGATACTTTCAAAGAACGCACACCTTGACATGATTTTGAAAGAGTTCAAACTAGATCAGCAAAGAAGGAGTTCTTGGCTGTGTTACAAGGTGTGAGTATTGACTAAGACTCAAGACCTGACCACAGCAGAAGAGAGAGAAAGGACGAAGGTCGTCCCCTATGCTTCAGACGTAGGCTCTACAATATGCTATGCTGTGTACCGCACATGGAGTGTGCCTTGCCATGAGTTGGTCAAGGGGTACAATAGTGATCCGGGAAAGGATCACATGACAGCGGTCGAACTTATCCTTAGTATCTAGTGGACTAAGGGATTTTCTCGATTATGGAGGTGAAAGGGAGTTCGTCGTAAAGGGTTACGTCGATGCGAACTTTGACACTAATCCGGATGACTCTGAGTAGTAAACCGGATTCGTATAGTAGAGCAATTATTTGAAATGGCTCCAAGTAGCGGGTGGTAGCGTCCACAAGATGACATAGATATTCGTAAAGCACACACGGATCTGAAAGGTTCAGACCCGTTGACTAATAACCTCTCTCACAAGCAGAACATGATCAAACCAGAACTCATTGAGTGTTAATCACATAGTGATGTGAACTAGATTGGTGACTCTAGTAAACTCTTTGGATGTTGGTCACATGGTGATGTGACCTATGAGTGTTAATCACATGGTGATGTGGACTAGATTATTGACTCTAGTGCAAGTGGGAGACTGTTGGAAATATGCCCTAGAGGCAATAATAAATTGGTTATTATTATATTTCCTTGTTCATGATAATCGTTTATTATCCATGCTAGAATTGTATTGATAGGAAACTCAGATACATGTGTGGATACATAAACAACACCATGTCCCTAGTAAGCCTCTAGTTGACTAGCTCGTTGATCAATAGATGGTTACGGTTTCCTGACCATGGACATTGGATGTCATTGATAACGGGATCACATCATTAGGAGAATGATGTGATGGACAAGACCCAATCCTAAGCCTAGCACAAGATCGTGTAGTTCGTTTGCTTAGAGCTTTTCTAATGTCAAGTATCATTTCCTTAGACCATGAGATTGTGCAACTCCCGGATACCGTAGGAATGCTTTGGGTGTACCAAACGTCACAACGTAACTGGGTGGCTATAAAGGTGCACTACAGGTATCTCCGAAAGTGTCTGTTGGGTTGGCACGAATCGAGACTGGGATTTGTCACTCCGTGTAAACGGAGAGGTATCTCTGGGCCCACTCGGTGGGACATCATCATAATGTGCACAATGTGACCAAGGAGTTGATCACGGGATGATGTGAGTTACGGAACGAGTAAAGAGACTTGCCGGTAACGAGATTGAACAAGGTATAGGGATACCGACGATCGAATCTCGGGCAAGTAACATATCGATAGACAAAGGGAATTGTATACGGGATTGATTGAATCCTCGACATCATGGTTCATCCGATGAGATAATCGTGGAATATGTGGGAGCCAACATGGGTATCCAGATCCCGCTGTTGGTTATTGGCCGGAGAACGTCTCGGTCATGTCTGCATGGTTCCCGAACCCGTAGGGTCTACACACTTAAGGTTCGGTGACGCTAGGGTTATAGAGATATTAGTATGCGGTAACCCGAAAGTTGTTCGGAGTCCCGGATGAGATCTCGGACGTCACGAGGAGTTCCGGAATGGTCCGGAGGTAAAGATTTATATATGGGAAGTCTTATTTTGGTCGCCGGAAAAGTTTCGCACTTTATCGGTATTGTACCGGGAGTGCTGAAAGGGGTCCGGGGGTCCACCAGCCCCAGAGGGCCACATGGGCTGTAGGGGGTGCGCCTTGGCCTATATGGGCCAAGGGCACCAGCCCCAAGAGGCCCATGCGCCAAGAGATAAGAAAAAGGGAGAGTCCTAAAAGGGGAAGGCACCTCCGAGGTGCCTTGGGGAGGAAGGACTCCTCCCTGGCCGCACCCTTCCTTGGAGGAAGGGCCAAGGCTGCGCCCCCCTCTCCCTTGGCCCTATATATAGTGGGGGGAAGGGAGGGCAGCTGCAATCCAAGCCCTGGCGCCTCCCTCTCCCTCCCGTGACACACCTCCCTCCTCCCGCAGCGCTTGGCGAAGCCCTGTTGGAATCCCGCTACTTCCACCACCACACCGTCGTGCTGCTGGATCTCCATCAACCTCTCCTCCCCCCTTGCTGGATCCAGAAGGAGGAGACGTCGCTGCTCCGTACGTGTGTTGAACGCGGAGGTGCCGTCCGTTCGGCGCTAGGATCATCGGTGATTTGGATCACGACGACTACGACTCCATCAACCCCGTTCTCTTGAACGCTTCCGCTCGCGATCTACAAGGGTATGTAGATGCACTCCCCTTCCCTCGTTGCTATATTACTCCATAGATTGATCTTGGTGATGCGTAGAAAATTTTGAATTTCTGCTACGTTCCCCAACAGATGCAACAATGTAGCATAAGTATTTCCCTCAGTTTTTGAGAACCAAGGTATCAATCCAGTAGGAGGCCACGCACGAGTCCCTCGCACCTACACGAACAAATAAATCCTCTCAACCAACGCAATAAAGGGGTTGTCAATCCCTTCACGGTCACTTACAAGAGTGAGATCTGATAGATATGATAAGATAATTTTTTTGGTATTTTTATGATAAAGATGCAAAGTAAAATAAAAGGCAATGAAAATAGCTAAGTGTTGGAAGATTAATAAGATGGAAAATAGACCCGGGGGCCATAGGTTTCACTAGTGGCTTCTCTCAAGAGCATACGTATTACGGTGGGTGAACAAATTACTGTTGAGCAATTGATAGAATTGAGCATAGTTATGAGAATATCTAGGTATGATCATGTATATGGGCATCACGTCCGAGACAAGTAGACCGACTCCTGCCTGCATCTACTACTATTACTCCACACATCGACCGCTATCCAGCATGCATCTAGAGTATTAAGTTCATAAGAACAGAGTAACGGTTTAAGTAAGATGACATGATGTAGAGCGATAAACTCATGCAATATGATATAAACCCCATCTTGTTATCCTCGATGGCAACAATACAATACGTGCCTTGCTTCCCCTACTGTCAGTGGGAAAGGACACCGCAAGATTGAACCCAAAGCTAAGCACTTCTCCCATTGCAAAAAAGATCAATCTAGTAGGCCAAACCAAACTGATAATTCGAAGAGACTTGCAAAGATAACCAATCATACATAAAAGAATTTAGAGAAGATTCAAATATTGTTCATAGATAAACTTGATCATAAACCCACAATTCATCGGTCTCAACAAACACACCGCAAAAGAAGATTACATCGAATAGATCTCCATGAGAGAGGGGGAGAACATTATATTGAGATCCAAAAAGAGAGAAGAAGCCATCTAGCTTATAACTATGGACCCGAAGGTCTGAGGTAAACTACTCACACATCATCGGTGAGGCTATGGTGTTGATGTACAAGCCCTCCGTTATCGATGGCCCCTCCAGCGGAGCTCCGGATAAGGCCCCAAGATGGGATCTCACGAGTACAGAAGGTTGCGGTGGTGGAATTAGGTTTTTGGCTCCGTATCTAGTAGTTTGGGGGTACGTAGTTATATATAGGAGGAAGAAGTACTTCGGTGGAGTAATGTGGGGCCCATGAGGGTGGAGGGCGCGCCTAGGGGGGTAGGCGCGCCCCCCTACCTCGTGCCTTCCTGGTTGATGTATTGACATAGGGTCCAAGTCCTCTGGATCACGTTCGTTCCGAAAATCACGTTACCGAAGGTTTCATTCCGTTTGGACTCCGTTTGATATTCTTTTTCTGCAAAACTCTGAAATAGGCAAAAAACAGCAATTCTGGGTTGGGCCTCCGGTTAATAGGTTAGTCCCAAAAACAATATAAAAGTGTATAATAAAGCCTATCAATGTCCAAAACAGAATATAATATAGCATGGAACAATCAAAAATTATAGATACGTTGGAGACGTATCATGGTCTCCTAGTATTCGTCAGTTTCATGATGGACCAAGGAGAACCAGGCAAAGTTCTGCTGATATTGGAGCAGACGCGGGAGGCTGATCCCCACGAGACAGAGAGCTCCAAGAAGATGGAGGCAGCCACCGAGCCGACCCCAGATGCGCTCACGGCCACTACGGAGATGGTCAACGCCCCGTTTGAGGTTACAGCCCCCGTGGCACTGCAGGAGCAGTTTTCCCCCTTCGAGGATGTGTCCCCCCCCCCCCGCTGAGCTGCCCAAGGTGATTTTCTTCTTTGCCGATCTCGATTGTGGTTTTTCATCTAAGTATGTGGTGATGAATAATGCGAAATTTTATTAGCTTCGATGCCGTGCTATACATAGTGGTTTAAATAACTTGTGTTTCTTATACTGGAAAGTAATTCAGAATTTGTTTCTGTTTCAATTAGAGCCCTGATGCAGACAAGGATTGTGTGGTTGTACATGTCACTCGCTATGAGGCGGATGACCTGAATATACGCACTGGGAAAATAGAGTTTTTAGGCTGTTGGATCCTGGAAGCCATTTGCGCTTATACCAATGAAGAGTTGTATTCCAGCCTCATTGTTGTCAAGCATGTTGTCCAGGGTGTACTGAAGCACAAGAAGTTCAAAGCTACTCCTTCGTTTGTGAGGCATACTGTTCTTGTCAAGCTTACGCAGGAAGATGATGTGGCATGCCTCCACAAACAAGTTTATGAGTGGCAAGGCCACAAGGTTGTCTTCATGAAGGTTCACAGGATTGAGCTGCTGCCGGACGTCCTCGATGATGTTCATGGCAAGGTCCGTCTTGTGTCCAGCCCAAATTAGATCGAGGCATGAAATACTTGCCCCAGCTAGTGTTTAATAGTAGTTTGGATTGTGTCTAATTATCCGAACCTTGCCTGTTATCGAGCCCTCTGAGGGCTAGTACTCTGTTTGAATCCGTCTATGGGAACTGCTGCTACTTTTGTGTGCCCGTGAATCATCGTAATGGTTGCCAAAACAGATGCATCCTCACTAGTTTTATCATGTGTGTTTTGATGAAATAGAGTACTCGTTTGAGAACTGTGCACCGACGTATACATAATTACTTGTATACACTGTTGGTGCTACACCACTTGTAAGCAGTTGTGCAAAACACGGCACATTGGCTCAGCTCGCTTCAACACTAGGCTATCCACCAGCTAACAATCAACAATCTGTTGTCTGACATATAAGCAATTATGTATCTTGTTACAGTGGTTCATGCAGTTAACTGAGGCCACAATGTAAATTCCAAACGTTCAAACGCTAGTCCAGCGTTCATGTGGAACACTCACATTAAACTCGGCTTCATAAAAAACTTGAAAAGCATAAGTTAAGCAATTTTATACATCTAAATGATTCATAGAACATAACAAACATATACTAGTTCACAGCAAAAGACAAAGTTGTGAGAAGGTTTACAAATCAGGAAAAAATAAGTAAGGCTTCTCTGAGCAAAGGGCCTCCCGGCAGGCTTAAATTTCCTGGAGTTCACTCTGGTTTTTTTCTTGTTGCCACCATCCAGGGTTAGGTTCTCTCATTCCAGAATAACCAATTATAATTGTGTTCTCAGCTGGAATGCTGAACTAAACCATGTATTGTACTGACCAGCTGAAATTCTTGTGCATTCAACTAAATTTAAGCACCGCTATTTGTAGAAATAAGCAGACCACAATGCCTCTTGTCCGCGCACCTGTCCAAAACACCGCCGTGCAGCCGTGCCAGCTAGTCCTCCGTCCATGGATGAACTGGTAGAAAGTGCATTCCGGACTAGGATGCAGTTGTTTTCGCTCATCCCTACACTGCAATCAGGAAGTAAAACGTACGAATCAACTTCTTTTATTTTGCGTTGGTCATTCTACCTAGTAACTACCAATGTAGGAATACCTGGAAGACGGGTGGTTAGACGACGACAACGAGGGATAGCCATCTCATTTTGCGCAGTTCTACTAAAACTGAGGTGTGTCTTTTGATTGCGTGGATAGAAAATATATGGAGACAGACATCCCGAAACGATATGGAGACAGACATCCCTGTTTGCGCAAATACAAAATATGGTTTTTTAAACAGTAACAGATATTTGCAGTGGCGTATGATTAACAGCAACATCTATTGTGTTATAATTGGCACTAGATTGACAGTATGAAAGTGTCCTTAAGTAAGTAGCTTCACATCACATCAACACTGCCACTAGATTAACATGCAGAACAATAGCATTAGTATTACTGTCATGAGAGTAGCACATGGTCAGTAAATGTGCAATCAAATTTGTGCAGTTCCACTGGGATGAAGCAATGTTAGCGGTGTGAGATTTAAGTGTAACTGCAAAAACAAAATTCATGGGAAATAAAGCAAGACGGAAGAACTTCATAAAATGGTGGTGGCATTGCTTCAATTTATCGACGGCACTAGACCATTACTTATAGTGACATTAGGTGGCATTGCTTAATGCTTCATGTGATTTTACATTAACGGTAGCGATATGGGCGTAGGGACAGGAGGGGCATAAAGTGGTGAGGCAGATGTGGTTGCCGAGAGCGGCAAACACTCAGGCAGCATGTCTGCATTTGTCCCATTTTTTATCTCCTCGGCGTCATTTTCCTATGTGAGCACAGGAAATCTAGACCCGCCCATTCTCATTTGCATTGTCCCCCAACACCCGTCACTTTCTTTCCTTTTTCAACCAAGAGATAGGTCCACTTCCCCCCACCCTTCGCCATCCACCATGCTTTCTTCGTCTTTTTAACCAAGAGACCGGTTGGGTAGCCAGTATCTACTACTTTCCCCCGTTTCCTCTTAGAACCAAGTCCTAGATTCATGCTAAAGCTTTCCCACTTTCTTCCCTGTTTGAACCAATTCTTAGAGTCGACTGTATGAACTAGCTTTACCTCTAATAATAGTAAAAGTCTAGGTGGCTTTGGAACAGCGGACGGAAGTAGAAAAAGATCCACACGAAGCCAAGTGGGGAGCTGGGGCAGTAGAGCAAGGCAGGTTTCGAAGGAATATATACCTGAGGGTCGTCGGTATGTGGCAAAGAAGGCGTCGGGAGGCCGCATCTTGGCCACAATACCACAGGGAGGAAGAAGGGGTCGGAGGCCCTCTGGAGCTGGTGCTCTCTCGGAGAGAACGGCACGGCCGTCGATCGCGATGCGTGGGCAGCCATTTCTCTCCTCCCTCGCCGCCGACGACAGCGTGAACGATGCACCTACACCCCTGCCCCGGTCGAGGTTGTCCGGCCGGATTTGTGACCAGCCGTGAGCTGAGAGAGAGTGTGGCCACCTATGTCTTGCTTAGATCTGGAGAGCATGAGAGAGTGAACGAGAGGAACCCTAGTAAAGCAAGCGCTAAGGCTCCTGCTTATATATATAGTGGAGTGATTTTGTTGTACCAGCTTCAAAAAAATGTGCTCCTTCATGTACCCGTGAGTCGGTGTGAGAGAACTAGTGCGTGCATGCACCGCTTCTCTTCGTGAGAGTACAATATACTATTCCCAAAGAACGTTCGCCACAAGAGTAATAGTATAAGTGTGTGACGTGTGAGCTAAAATAAAATGTGCGCGACGTCTTTTGTTTTTTAGAAGTTCTGAGGGTAGGGTGTGAAGAGCACATATGTGTGTGACGTCTACCTGCAGATAGGCGGTGGGTGCGAGAGGACTCGGGAGGGTGCGTGTGCGTGAGAGAGAGGGGGGCACGTATCAATGCAATGCATGTGTCCATAAATCATTATCTGACAAACGTTCGCCACAAGCCTTTTCCTGACGAACGCCGTCAGAACCGTTAGATCGGCATCCGATAGTGTCAGTTTTGCCATGTCATTTAACAGAACAGCCACTCCTCCTACACACAAATCTTCCACATGAGTGTTAGCAACTTCCTCTTTGTTCCAAAATGCAGTGCATATAGCTTTATTGAAAATTCGAACCTTGCAAACTTTTACTGAGTTTTCGTGTACCAAATTGCACATGTAGAATACCATGTATATATCATTTCATTCATCTTCGAGAGGTAACTATAAAGATGGGGGAGGAGTCTACAAAGAAAGACCATCGTATCACCTGCAGAAATTTCAACCATCCTTTGGTGTGGAGGAATATCATAGGAACTCTATTTGATATGATTTTTATAGGATTTTTTTCCTTTAGAGCCAATTGGTTCATAGGAATAGATTCATATACTCCACATTTCAAAGGAAATAAACATGATATCATTTCTATAGCTTTAGAGCCACTTGGTTCATATGAATGGATTCCTATACTCCCATAATTTCAAAGGAAAATAAACATTAGCGTATATTCAATAGAAAAGTTCCTATGATATGAACCAAATTACATCTCTTTTCTAATCCCTCCTCATAGGAATTGAGATACATGGCATCTCTAGATTCAATAGAAAAGTTCCTATGATGTCAACCAAATGACATCTCTTTTCCAATCCCAACTCATAGGAATTGAGATACTCCATGTCATCTCTTTCCCTACAACTTCCATGTATACATCTTCTATTCCTAAATAGCTAGTACAACCCACTAGTAGCTTTTTCCAAGACATGCAACTATGGCACAAGAACTATATAGTGTGCGAATAACTTGAAAGATGGTCGCTGGATGAAGCTAATCCGACAGTGCAGAGATGGCAAATCCGAGCACTACTGCCTGTTGGATATCATCAACATTCCACCAGATCTGCCACATGTACAATTTAGAAGACTCAATGGTTGAACTTAAGCATAATGCACAAACCTCAAAACACAAGCACTTTTCCTTTGTTCTAGAATCTTCCGTATCATAATTGATTTTTTTCTAAATGAATTGCCATTATTTGTTTTTTAATTTATGCTTTACAATGCACAACCCCATGAATCTTAACATTATTATAAAACTAATTGATTTTGAATGAGATGAACTATAAGAACTAAACGAACATCTACATCATGCATATATGACTCAAAGCTTTACATGCTATAGTGTGTATTTATTCATAATTTGGTTTTGAAATCTCATGCGTTCAATGCATGTGTACCTTACTAGTTTTGAGTAGAGTAGCAAATTTCACGCGGCCCCGGGTATATGAAAATGCAGGGCCCATGCATCATTGCCTTTCGGTCGAACCTACGTCCACAATTTTTTCTACGTACTATATCTCCACTGGTCCCCGAACCCAAAATGCTGCCTCGTTACCCTAAAACCAAGTGGCCCACACATATTTAAGGCATCGACTCGAACTCAATCCCTCTCCCGTTTACTACGACATGGCCCCGCACGCCCTAGTAGTACTCCTACAAACCCTACCGCCGCACGCATCATCGGTTTTCTTCAAGAGGACGAGGGAGAAGCCGATTTGTAGTGGAGGCGCTTTAAAAAAAATGATCTGTAGTGGAGACCCCTACACTAGGGTGCCCTAGGTAGCTGTCGCACGCATCATTGGTTTTCTCTTTTCTTTATGCTCTTGCGCCCTAGAGTGAAATGATGATTGCTCATCCGTCCAGCTTAATGCGGGAAAGGTGGGGCTTTGTGATTTGACCCCTCATCGCTCATTTTCTACTACTGCGGCGCTACGACCGGGGTGCCTCCAATTCCAACCGCTTCTCTGAACTGTAATTTGGTGCATCGCACGTGGAACAAGACGGTGGATGAGCCACATGTCAGCCAAAGGGGTCCTGTTAAGTGTGTCGCCATTTCGTGTGCGGACTGACCCTGCTTGAGTCGCTACGCCAACATGACAGGTGCAGCCTACCACTTGGTTTTGCTCCTTGGTGAATCCCGACTATATTGATCTAAAAAGATACGTACTGAACTACCCTCTCTGTCTCATTTTTTTTTAGACGCCTCGGTTTATAGGGCGTGCACGTAGTTCTAGGTCATCCATTTGACTAACTAAATCTGAGTTACTATGTCAAAAAAGTATATCATTGGATTATTAAGCGGATGTAGTTTCTAAACATATACTGTTCATCACATATATAGCTAGTTAAATTCTCAACCTAGAACGATGTGCATGCCATGTAAACCGATACAGAGGAAGTATAGTAGTAAAAATGAGGTGATTTTACCGAGCGATCAGCGGGGGAGCATGGCCTATCATGCGGTCCCACGTGTCATGATGTACTAAGGCGATGCGCGTGTCCCTCTTAAGGCAGAAGCAATACTACATGGTTTGAGATGATGGCATTGTGATTTGACGTCTCATTGCTCATTACTACTACTACTGGGGAGGTACGACTAGGGTGTGTCCCCCTGCTGTTCTGCACTGTTATTTGGTGCTTGACACGTCGACCCGGTTGCTATATGTCCCACATGTTGGCGACAGGAAGTACAGAATTCATGAAATCGAGCGTCGACGGAGGAGTACAAGACATGGCTTGGGTTTTTGCTGCTTCGCGCGATCCATCGATACAAACCCGGACTAAAAAAAGGCGAGGGCAGGTCTTTTTCCGCACGGCAGGCAGGGGAGTTTGGCATAGTCTCTTCGAGGCAAGGAGGCAGGAAGGGAAACAAGCAAATAAAGGTTGAGCGACTTAGTTTTGGGAAAATCTGATTTTACGGAGTACGTACTCACTAGGGTTTATAGGGCTCATCTAAAAACATTCGTTTTTCCGTTTTATAAGTCTCAATTCTACTACTAGTAGTAGTACCATCACATGTTGGATTCTGAGGTGCGTTAGATCACCCGATGCAAGCAGTCTCAAGAGAAAACTCACCAATGCATGTAGAAGTTCATGGAAATTTAGTGGTCATTCATGCATTCGTTCTAATTAATGCCTCGGTAAACATAACTTCTTGAGAAAAATGAGTGTACTAATTACTTGTGCAAACTAGGAGTACGAAATTAATTCGACCACTCACCGTCTACCTTGGTTGGAGAGATTTTGAAATTGAGCCATAAACTGGAAAGGAGGGAGTAGTAACTTTTGTCTCGATTACTATTTGTGGCTTGTATGGATGCAAAATGTATTTTTTTATAGTGGCCTTGTATAAGTAAATGGAGGGAGTACTAAAGGACATATATATTCCAAACAATATGATAATCTCTCTAACCAAGGTAGTAGGGACGAGGAGTAAACGGAGGGAGTAGTAAAATTTTCTCCTCGTCCTGCGAGCCACCGCGCGCATGGGCGAGGGAGCGGGCGTAAGACGTACAGTACTACTACTAGTAAGCAAGCTTCACCTCATCCTGCGAGCCACCACGCCCGTGGGCGGGGGAGACGGCGTACTAAGCAAGCTTCTCCTTGTTCTGCGAGTTGACGGGACACATCAAATGTACTCCAGTATAGAGCCTTGCCTCTAAGGTAGGCCCCACATGGTTTGCCTCTTTTTTAACCTAACGCATCAGGTCGCAATTTTTTTGTTCGCCCGTGGTAGGCGATCCTCCCTCCACCAAGTGGACAACCAGTACACGGTCAAATTACCACGTGGGCTGCCTTTTCATACAGAAATGAGCTCACCGTGTACCCGCGCGGGTGTGGTTGGGAAAGAGACGGGAGTACGTTCGCCATGCGTGCACCTCTTCTCTTCGTGCACGGCCCCCACCTACGTGGGTGTGTGTGAGAGATACAAACCTTGACAAATGGCTTGTGTGGAATAACTACTCTTCGTAAGCCATTGTAAGATTGGACAAAATGGTGAAGGAGGAGATAGGGGAGCGGCGGAGGTGTGCGATTATTTGCTGGCGTTTGGCATCGTTTCAATAGGATATTAAATAGACTGCGGACGGGAGGATCTCGGACGGCGTTGTGTTTAATGCCGGCCCGGTCATGAACGGACGTGTGTCCAGAGTGGGTTTCTCGGCTTCCACACGGGCGGGTTTCATGGAGGCGTTTGAATGCGGTAAAGAGGCGTGTTCAGTCGGGCGTGCAGCGAGTGGCGCCCTCGACTCTGACGTAGGACACCGCGTCGTTCTTCCACTGACGTGTGGGCTCTTTGGGTACATGGCCTGCATGTCAGTGACCCAACGCAGGCAGCGCACAGCAGAGGAACCTTTGGTGGGCCAGGGCGGTTGGAAGCGGGCATTTCATAAACCGATGATTGTTCATTGAGTGTGACGTCATCCTTTTCACGTAGATAAGCCTACTATGTTGATAGCCCGTTCGATACGTTGTGATTCATAAAGACCGCTGCAAACATCAATGTTCTGCTTATCACAAATAAGATTGATTAATACCCATAACAATCCATGTCCTTAACAAAGGGTGCATGCACGTATAGGTTGAGCCTGTGTCTTGCGTCGTGTGTTGTGTGCATGCAGGCGTGTGAGTGTTGCGTGCGTGCAAGGGTACGTCTCAGTGTTGCGTGCATGTGTGCGTACGTGCGTGTGTTCGTGAGTGCATGTGTAGGTGTCATTGTTGCACTCCTGCATGCGTGTGTGTGTTCGTTATGTGTACGTTCAGTGTTGCACGCCTGCATGCGTGCGTGTCTTGCGTGCGTGCATGTGTACGTGCGGGGTGAGGCTACACGTCAGTCGACTGACTTTTTCATCTCTGGTCATTAGATTTTCTAGCCGTTGGATACGAAATCAAGGGCCTGCAGTTTATCATCAAACTCCACCCCCTGAGCCGCCAACCACCACCGGCCGAACCGCCGGCCCCCACCGCCCCGCCCGCCCCGAAACCACTCCCCACTGCCGGTCCGCCGCCGCACCGGCCATCCCTCTAGGCCCCCCCGCGCCGAGCTTTTTCTCCAGCGATCCCCACCCCACCGCCCAATCAACGCCCCCCACCGCTGGCGACTGCCAACCAGAGGTCTCACGACTTCGAGTACCCACCGACCACTAATTTATTACCATTTATGTCCTTCATATACGCGCTGACGGGTGGGCCCTATGGTAATGTGCGCTGCTGAATGTGGACCGTTTGACTGGTTAATTGATCGTGTCATCAACAAATTACGGAGCTGTATGGTGAGCGAGTGACTGTATGATCACCCTAAAATGTATTCTATTAACACAGTACAGACTCAAACTACCATTTCTTTCTTTCATATACGAGCTGATAGGTGGGCCCCACGGTTATGCGCCCCGATGGTGCAACACTAGTTGCGCCACGTGGAACGTTTGACTGGTCAATTGATTGTGTCATCAACAAAATACGGAGTTGTACGGGTGAGCCAGTGACCGTATAATCATGACATGTATTTTTTTAACATAGTACAGACGCAAGGGTTCATATATACGCGCAAGCACTCACCGCTATAAGCGCACACATGCACACCCTACCCCTATGAGCACCTTCGAGAGAGTGAGCCAGCATATGATCTTGAGATTTTACGAAGTCACCATAGGTGCCTCGTAGTCGAGTGGAACGTCTCCTCCCACTAAATGCACATCGCCGGAAAATACTGAAATTAACCCAGGATAAATGTGAGCACCGGGACTTTAACCCTGGTGGGCACGAGAAACCACTGTCCTCCTAACCATCCAACCACATGTTGATTAGCACAACATAATGTATGTGGTGACCGTGATGAGCTTATTCTGAAGTCCAGTGACCATATCGTTCTTTCGCTTCAAATACAATGACCGTAAGTGTCGTCAACAAAATACGGAGCACGCATCAAATGCAAAGTCCGTCAGTGTCATCAAGATAATACGGAGACGTATCGTGAGCTAGATACCGTATGATCACCACGAGAATGTATACGGTGACTGTAATGAGTATATTCTGAACTCCAGTGACCGTATAGTGCTTTAGCTTGAAATACAGTGACCGTCATGCGTGAATGTGTCGTGGGCATGCATAATTTTAGAGGGCCGAGAGATAGTTTGTGTGCGTACGTGAAAGTGGTGTAGAAAGAGGGGATGTCCGGTGGAGACAAGGAGAGATATGCCCTTCGTTTCTCTTTCCCGTGACTAATGTTTTAGGAGGATATATAAACATTCACAATGCAGAACAAATATTTTTGGATGCACCATGCATGCAATTAACTTTCATGTATAACATTGTACTATTGTATATGCTTATTTTCTTAGTGGCCGATTGCGTGTGTGGTGTGGTGGGCACATCATTTCTAGTTGTGATGGGTCAACATGAGGACCCATGGGTCGGTTCCATCGTACGTCACATAGGTTGGATCGAGACGCGTTATACGAAGACCCATGTGGAGGACTCGGCGTACAACACGAAGCTAGCTACCAGAGTCGCGGAGGACTCTATCCCCACTGGTGATAAGCCGACTATATATGATTTGTAGCCCTAGGCCCCCAGTATGTTATAGAAGCTTGGGGGCTAGTTCGTCGATAGTATACACACACGCACAATGCCTGGTATTCACGTGTACTTTGTACACACCCTATTACTAATATATAGTACCAGGAGTAGGCTTTTTCCTCAACTGCAAGGGTCCGAACTAGGGTGAAACTTTGCCTCGTATTACCATCCATCCTAACAGTCAGGGATATCCTACCGAATGATATGATGGAATCATATCTGCCAACTACTAAGAGAGAGGTGTGTCTGGGGGGGGGCAATGTGTGCGAGTGAGGCCTAAAGATAATGTGTGTGCGGGAGACACGTAGGCACATATATGTGCATATAGAGGGCTAGTAGAGACCGTGCATGTGTATATATGCATGTGAGAGAAATAGTGTTTTCCAACTGAGATTAGTGAAAAGAGTGTTACATAGTAGTCAGAAAGAGAGAGAGATACAGAGAGAGCATGTGCGTGAGACTCCCCGACACCCCGAGAGAGATTGTGAGCATGTGTGAAAGAGAAATGCCGATGCATATAAAGTGTGTGCACTTATGCAGTAGTTAGAGAGATATATAGCGCGTTTGTGAGAACGGGCCGAGGCATAGTGCATCTACGTGTAAAAGGCGGTTCTACGCATTAAATTAAAATATAAATGGCATTATTATTTTTGGATGACATCATGAATTTTGCAAATTGCGTATGGACGAAAATCGGTCTATCAGACACCCATACTCTATTGAATTCTAGCATATGCATGTGTTTATTTCATATTATCGATCCATAGAGTGAGAGCGGTTTGAAATACAGGCAATGGATGCTTTTGCAATTCATATATAAACATTAATTACTGCACTCCATGTTGTTAGTGTGAAGCACTTTATACATTTGTCACTTGCATGGATACATTCCAAATTGCTAGCTACGAAATAGAATACATGTCGAATTCAACATAAAGGGGGTTTCGAAGATTCGAATTCATAGGAAGTGCATTCATCTATTTGAACCCGAGATAATGGCATTTGTAAATCAGATGTAAAAGGGGGCATCAATCTTTGTTGTGCGTTTGAACATGCTATATATATTCATACGCATGTCTAACTTTTTTTTTGCACCCAATGAGATTATATCTGGAACCATGCATGAACTGAGGTAAGTTGCATATTTTTTAATATATACTCGTGTACAATGTATATTCAAATGTACCACCTCCATTCCAAAATAATCGTAGTTTTAGGATTTTCAAGAGTAAAGATTTGTGAAGTTTGACAAATCCTGAATGTTCAATTCAAGAGAACCGAAAACGTTAATGCTTCTGCTCCCAAATATTGCCAAATAGGCCTCTGGTCACCCGAAACCGTGCGAGACTAATGTTTGGTGGTAGGAAATTACTGTCCTGACTCTGGCCCGTGTAGCCTATCGGCCCGATGTCCAAAGGTCTAAACCGGGGTAGGTTTGTAACTTCACCAAGACCCCAGTCTCAACCGCCTCCGAGAGGCATTCATACGCCGTGGGCGCCTAAACACCCATGCGCTCGGCCGAAATCTATCCCGCCCACATTTGGGACACCTGAGATTACTGTCCTACCCCCAACCTGCAGTATGTCCAAAATTTTAGATGGGGGCAAAGTTTGTAACTTTCCCCAAATTTCAAACAAGCGCATCCCAAACCGAAACATTGTTCCCCCTTAGTTCCCCGCCTCCCTCCATTTCCCCATTCATACTCCATGGGCGCCAAAACGCCCTCTCCACCAGCCACGAAACCCCAGCCTCCTCCGTCCTCCACCCCATAGCGCACAATCCATCGCCGCCCTCCTCCATCATGCCGGAGCCGGTACCCTGACGTCGTCGTCCAACACAACCGCAACCGCAACGCCCTCAAGGACTTAGCAGCTGAAGCCGAGGTAGAGCTGCCTCCACGACGCCGACGCTGACGTGCGCCGTACCAGAACTACTCCGACCACGCCGTCCTGCGCCTCACTGCTGCCGCTCCACTGTTGCAACCGTCCACCACACCGGAGTTGTTCCCGCTACGCCGTCGTTCGCCGCCTCGGATCTGCTTCCCCGCCGCCGACAGACGGCCACCGCACCACACTCAACAACTTGGCCATGGGTTCGTCCAAGGCTGCAACGTCCTCCACAACTTCTCATTTCAAGCGAACCACAAGAAGATCGTTGGAAAAACAGAAGGAGGACACAACACTACCAGCAGAAAGAGGTACTCCTCTTCCCTTATTCGTGAAAACCTTGCGTCTCTGCTCACACCGTATTCATCCCACAAAAGAAACTAGTTGTGCGCTTCTTACTGCATCTTCTTCGTGATACTAAATGCACAGGGTTTCCTCCCTTTACTATTTCACCTTTGCTAGAGGTCAGTAGCCTGCCTGGATTTCAATTCAGGGTCAGTCGAACCGCAATTAAGAGAAGCAGCACCCGCTTAGGCGCGCGGAGCAACTAGTCCGCCTGTTCGCCGGGGAAGCGACGCATCGGTGTCTATCATAGGGGTGTGGGGCACAGGAGCTGCTTGCGCCAGATCTGGAGTTTGGCGGGGCTTGAATGGATGGCTGGGGGCGGTGTCAAGCACGGATGTGCGGTGAGGTCGAGGGGAGGGCCCAGGCAGGGGACTAGGCCGGTGGTCGCTGTCGTTTCGAGGAAGATCGTCAACACTGACTGGCTGGAGGTAGATGAAGGCGATCTGCCCATTCTTTGTACATCGGACGGTGTAGAAAAAATGGACTGACCTATTTGTTTTCAGTTGAATGTTATTTTCATAGAATCATGTAGTAATTTAGTGTGCCATGCATGTTGTAGAGCTATCATATGTCTCCCGTCATTTATTTCTCACCGAACTGCTATCTGCTACCTTTACACTGTACTAATTGTGCACACACTTCACCCATACTCACACTATTATTTTTTATGCATGGGTATTTCAGACTCTGACGCAGTGTTCATGAATGCTGAAAAGAAAAGACAGAAGTCGCTCCAGTGTAATTCGAAGATAAGCACTAAGCTTTTCAGCGCTCTAAACGATGCAGTGTCAGCAGTTGGAGACAGTAAACGTAGCTCTGCAGTTAATGATCTCAATTGCCACACACAACCATCCCAGGTGCTTGCTTTAACTTCGCGCTGTCAAATGTGGTTGCATGTTGCATATGGTGTTTAGCTTGTATTGCTTCAAATTTGGTTAAATTGCATCTGCTTGCTTTACACATTATACCTTTGATAATGACATGCCTTCCTGTTTTTGATACATACTACATATGTCTATTAACCATGTTCGTACATCAAACTAATGCTCTTTTATATCCCTCGTCAATCACTTATGATGAGACTGTCACCCGAGTGGGTTACTGTGAGACGCCATACTCGTTTAAAGAGTGCAGTGTATTCCTCCCCACATGATTCTCAAGAAACAGCAAGGCTAAATGAAGATAGTCAACTAGCTCTCTAGTTGATGACCGCAATTCCCCCACACCACCATCACAGGTGCTTGCTCTAACTTCGCAGTGTGATATGTGGTTGTATGTTGCATACGGTGTTGAGCTTGTAATGCTTCTAATTAGGGTAAATTGCATCTGCTTAGTTTACACATTATACCTGTGAATATGACATGCCTTCCTATTTTTGGTACACACTACATCTATGTGTTAACCTTGTTCTTAGATGAAACTACCTCTCTTCTATATCCTGCATCAATCACTTACGATGAGTCACCTTTATTCGTAGCATATTGCATATTATTTCTAGCCTGTTGCCATGTATTGCTTCTAATTTGGTCAAATACATTTGTTAGGGCACCCTTTTAATTTGGCAGAGTGATATTGGTTTCATCTTTCATATGGTTTCTAGCTTGCATTGATTCTAACACGTTCAAGCACCTTGTTCTTAGTTTACACTTTATACATCATACATGTCAATATGTCACGCCGTCCTATTTTTCATAGATATTCCATCCTCCTATCATGCGGCTGCCTTACATGAAAGTAGTGTTCGTCAGTATCATGCATCGATGAGTTCTCAAGAGCAAATTTTATTCCTTTTTCTTGTGGGTTTGACTTGACAAGGCAAAATCAAGAAAGAGGAAGGAAAAGAGTAAGGAAGGCGATGATGGTGGTCCTCTGCAGCAACGTAAACGGAGCATCTGTACCGATTCTCCTTGTACTGATAGTGCATTACAAGGTCCAAGTCTCCGCTCCCCTACTCCACCATCCAAGGTGCTTGCTCTAACTTGGCAGTGTGATATCTGGTTGCATGTTGCATATGGTTTCTAGCTTGTATTGCTCCTAATTAGTGTAAACTGCATCTGCTTAGCTTACACATGATATGTGTGAATATGACACGCTTTCCTGTTTTTGGTACATACTATATCTGTCTATCACACCATGTTCTTACATGAAACTACTCTTCTTGTGTATCCTGCATCAGTCACTTATGATGGAACACCTTTAAGTTGGCAGTGTGATATTGGTTTGCGTCTTGAGTATGATTTCTAGCATGTATATATTGCTTCTAGTTTGATGATCGCCACCTATGACGAGACAGTTTTAACTTGGCAGAGTGATATTAATTGCACCTTTCATATGGTGTCTAGTTTGCAGTGCTTCTAATTTGTTGAAGTGCCTTCTGCTTAGTTACCACATCATAGGTGTGAATATGTCAAGCCGTCCATTTTTTCGTACATATTCCATCCTCGTATCCTGACTTTGCCTTTCATCAGAGTAGTGTTCGTCAGTATCATGCATCAATATTAGTTCTGAAGAGCAAATTTTATTCCTTTTTCTTTTGGGTTTGACTTGACAAGGCAAAATCAAGAAAGAGGAAGAAAAGAGTAAGGAAGGCGATGATGGTGGTCCTCTGCAGCAACGTAAATGGAGCATATGTACCGATTCTCCTTGTACTGATAGTTTATTACAAGGTCCAAGTCTCCGCTCCCCTACTCCACCATCCAAGGTGCTTGCTCTAACTTGGCAGTGTGATATCTGTTTGCATGTTGCATATGGTGTCTAGCTTGTATTGCTCCTAATTAGTGTAAACTGAATCTGCTTAGCTTACACATGATACGTGTGAATATGACACGCTTTCCTGTTTTTGGTACATACTATATCTGTCTATCACACCATGTTCTTACATGAAACTACTCTTCTTGTGTATCCTGCATCAGTCACTTATGATGGAACACCTTTAAGTTGGCAGTGTGACATTGGTTTGCGTCTTGAATATGATTTCTAGCATGTATTGCTTCTAGTTTGATGAACGCCACCTATGACGAGACAGTTTTAACTTGGCAGAGTGATATTGATTGCACCTTTCATATGGTGTCTAGTTTGCAGTGCTTCTAATTTGTTGAAGTGCCTTCTGCTTAGTTACCACATCATAGCTGCGGATATGTCAAACCATCCATTTTTCGTACATATTCCATCCTCGTATCATGACTTTGCCTTTCATCAGAGTAGTGTTCGTCAGTATCATGCATGAATGAGTTCTGAAGAGCGAATTATATTCCTTTTTCTTGTCGGTTTGACCTCACAATGCAAAATCAATAAAGCTGAAGGAAATTGGCAAGGCATTGGATGATGGTGGTCCTTCCGAGCAACTGAAACGGAGGTTCTATACAGATTCTACTCCGCCATCCTCCCAACAAGATTCGCAGGACAACGCAAGGCTAGACAGTCAACGTAGCTGCGTAGATGATGAGCACATCTCCCCTACTCCACCATCACAGGTGCTTGCTCTAACTTGGCACTATTATATGTGGTTGCATGTTGCGTATGATGTCTAGCTTGTATTGCTTCTAACTTTTTGAATTGCATCTGCTTACTTTATACATAATGCGTGTGAATATGACACGTGTTCCTGTTTCTACAACATACGTGTACATGATGAGCACATCTCCCCTACTCCACCATCACAGGTGCTTGCTCTAACTTGGAACTATTATATGTGGTTGCATGTTGCGTATGATGTCTAGCTTGTATTGCTTCTAACTTTTTTGAATTGCATCTCCTTACTTTACACATAATGCCTCTGAATATGACACGTGTTCCTGTTTCTAGAACATATGTGTACATGATGAGCACATCTCCCCTACTCCACCATCACAGGTGCTTGCTCTAACTTGGAACTGTTATATGTGGTTGCGTTTTCCATATGATGTCTAGTTTGTATTGCTTCTGATTATGTTGAATTGCGTCTGCGTAGCTTACAACTTATACCTGCAACGATCACTTACCCATAAGACACATTTAACTTGGGGCTGTGATGTAGGTTGCATCTTGCATTGTCTTCTAGCTTGTACTGCTTCTAATTTCTTGAAATGGCACTTACGATGAGACACTTTTTACCTGATAGAGTGATATTGTTTGCATGTTCATATGGTGCCTAGCTTTCACTTCTTCTAATTTTGTTGAAATGCCTTCCGCTTACTGTTTTTTCATACATATTTCATCCTCCTATCCTACGTGTGAATATGAAACGCTGTCTTTTTTGTATATATTCCATCCTCCTATCCTGCGCTTGCCTTATTTCAAAGTAGTGTTCGTCTGTATCATGCATTAACCAGTTATGCAGAGCTAATTTTATTCATCTTCTTGTGGTTTTGACTTCATAAGGCAATATCAGAAAATAGGAAGGAAAAGAGTAAGTTAGGGGATGTTGGTGGTACTCCGCACCGACGCAAACAGAGACTCTCTAGATTTCCCACTGCTACTGCTAATGAAGTTGAAGTCCCAAGTCTACATGATGAGTTCATCTCCCGTACTCGACCATCGCAGGTGCATGCCCTAAGTTGACAGTGTGATAATTGGTTTCATGTTGCATATGTTGTCTAGCCTGTATTTCTTCTATTTTGATTAAATTGCACCTGCTGAGTTCATATGTTATACATGTGCATATGACATGGCGTTCTGTGTCTAGAATACACTGCATCTATCTATCATACCATGTTCTTACATCAAAGTACTCATGTTGTGTATCCCGCATCAGTCACTCATGATTGGACACTTTTAACATGGCAGTTTGATAGTGGTTGCATCTTGCATTGATTTCTACGTTGTACTGCTTCTATTTTTTTGAATTGCCACTTATGATAAGACACTTTTAACTTGACAGAGTAATATTGGTTGTATCTTTCATATGGTGTCTAGCTTGCATTACTTCTATTTTCCTCAAAATCCTTCTGCTTAGTTTACACGTCGTAGCTGTGAATATGTCATGCCGTCCTGTTTTTCTTACATATTCCATCCTCATACGGTTGTCTTACATCAAAGTATTGCTTGTCTGTATCATGCATCAATGAGTTCTGAAGAGTGATTTTATTCTTTTGTGTTGTGGGTACGACTTGACATGGCAAAGTCAAAAAAGAGCAAGGAAAATAATATAGTAGGGAGTGGTGTTACTCGTCGGGTGAAACGGAAAAGGATCTGCCGTCCAGATTCTGCTGGTACTTATAGTGCAGTAGAAGGTCCGAGTCCACCGGCTAAATCTACAAACACAGTATCACCTGCTCCGCCAGCTGTAGCATCCGCTTCAACTGTACCAACATCTCAACGAGTTACTCGTTCGTTTGCTCCGAAACTGTCCAGTTCCCAAGCTGCCTTCACACCTAACACTACTTCCGAAGCACTGCTGACACAATAGGACTTGGCAAGATCAGATGAACCTCATGAGCATCAACACCAAGACGGTACCTGACCGAGTCAAGTTGCAGTTGCATGCTCCTTTATATGTACTCTCACAGTTTGATGTACACTAACACTTTCCATATTCGTTGTTGAACAAGCACCACAACGCAAGCGGAAACAGACATCAAGGATAATGCTTGACAGATTAACAAAATCTAAAGGAGGAAGAATGGAGATCCATTTTGAGGCAGGTTTAAAAAGGCCACGTGATGCTACAGAGTCAGCCAAGTTAGTATCAGAGGCAGCCGTTGCTGTTAGGTGTCATGCACGTATCCTCCCAACGTGGATCCAGTACAGGAATGAGAAAGACAATACCCAGTTTAACACCTTCCTCGACCATTTATCCATAAGTAATGTTACTCATCGCAATTAGTAATATTGTCTTGCTCGGTCCCATACTTTCTAGCTTCCTCCTAATAAGACTTCACATTCTTTTTTCAACAGATGAGGTTCAAGTTGGATCCGAAAGATCATGCAACTAAACAAGCATGCACTCATGTTTTTCAGTCTGCTCTGCGACAGTATCGGTACCACCTTAGAAAATCTCACTTTAAAGGCAAGGCTAACAATGAAAACGCCCAAACATCTCTAGTGGAATATATTACAGATGAAGACTGGACAGCCCTTGTTAAACACTGGTCTGATCCAAAGTATCAGGTAGGCTATATGTATTTGATTAGACCACATATTGAATTTTTATTTATGTATGTGCCTTACAAGTGTATCTTCTTCTAGGCTAACTGTTTGAAGAACAAGACCAACCGTTCTAAAGTGAAATTCCAACAGACAATAGGATCTCGTAGCTATATTGCACACTGCGAGGCTCTTGTAAATAGCTGCTACTTCCTTCTTTTTCTATGCCATATTATCGTATCTATATTGACTTGTTCCAAATACAGAGGAAAGCCTGTGCGGACCAAAAAGAACCTGAACCGAATGCAGTGCAAATCTTCAAGGATTGCCACACCAGCAAGATGAAGGGCATGAGCACACCAGTTCAAGCCGATGTTGTAAGTCCATACTCCTCCTGCCTTTGAACTGATTGGTACTGTGATGTGTTCATTTAACTACTTGGTTTGCAGCCAATGTTAGTTACTCTATTCACTTTTATACACATTTGTCTTAACGTATCATTTCACCTTACATGGTTTCAAAGAGATGAAGGATATTCTTTTGGTCTTGATCTGTATTCTAGTTGTTATGTTCACGTGCGCACACAATGATAAAATAGCATGTTTGTTTTATATCTGTTTGCCCGTGATATGAATGATGTCATACTATGCTCATCCTACTTTAAACCATGTCTCTTTATCCTTAGATGTCAACGAATGTGAGGAAATAGACAATACAGTAGGCATGCTACATGGACATATGTTCCGAAAGTGATTTTATTATGTAGTTGGCACTACAATACATGCTAATGTATTACAATAGTTCACCAAAATAAGTTATGTATAAACGTGTAACCTACTTTGTTTGTTTTTGTCTCATTAGTAACTTACCTGGTACACTAATCTACAAGTTCAAACTTTCAGGAAGCTATGGAACAAATGATTGAACAGCCACAACCACCTGAAGGTGACAAGGCTACCACAGGAACAATGTCACCTCTTGCTGCAGTGCGTCAGTATCTCTCCACTAACAGTGCAAAAAGCACCTTCCTGCGTAATTCTGGGTTGGTTGTCAAGGTAACCTCGTCCAAATCGCCTACTGAACAAAATCTTCCTGCTAGACAGAGTGATATATATATGCTCCAGACACAAGTCCAATCCCTAATGGACGTCGTTTTGGAAACAAGAATAGTGGTTGAGAAATGTCGTCAAGATATGAATGGTTTTGAAACCAGACTATCACACATTCGCGTCGTTGTTCAAGAGCAATGGCGGAAAAAGGTGAAGATCGTGCTGCTCCATCAGATTCTACAGCCTGAAACATTTGCACTAAGGTCAAATGATATGTGCTTCTATACATCTGATGGTGCTTTCATCTGCAAGGACTGTAAACTTTATGCCAACAGGCCTTTTGTTGTATGGTTGGAATTTATTTTGTTGTGATACAGCATTTATGATGCTGCCAAAGGCTGCAATAATTACGACATTATTTTTGTATAGTGTAGGTTTATCTTAGTAATGTATTCGTCCGAAAGCTTCGTAGGAGCCCAACATGCCAACATTCGTCGGGCCCATTCCAATTGGGCTAAAAACGATTATGGGCTGAAATTTGCATGTAGCCCACTGCTACCTCTTGAGCACTGCATTGGTTTTCCCTTGAAGAGAAAAGGGTGATGCAGTAACGCAGCGTATGTATTTCCCTCAGTTTTTGAGAACCAAGGTATCAATCCAGTAGGAGGCCACGCACGAGTCCCTCGCACCTACACAAACAAATAAATCCTCGCAACCAACGCGATAAAGGGGTTGTCAATCCCTTCACCACTTACGAGAGTGACATCTAATAGATATGATAAGATAATATTTTTGGTATTTTTATGATAAAGATGCAAAGTAAAGAAAGCAAAATAAAGACGGCACCAGAAATAGCTTGTTGACGGGAGATTAAATATGATGGAAAATAGACCCCGGGGCCATAGGTTTCACTAGTGGCTTCTCTCGAGAGCATAAGTATTACGGTGGGTAAACAAATTACTGTTGAGCAATTGACAGAATTGAGCATAGTTATGAGAATATCTAGGTATGATCATGTATATAGGCATCACTCCGCGACAAGTAGACCGACTCCTGCCTGCATCTACTACTATTACTCCACACATCGACCGCTATCCAGCATGCATCTAGAGTATTAAGTTCAAAAGAACAGAGCAACGCTTTAAGTAAGATGACATGATGTAGAGGGATAAACTCATGCAATATGATATAAACCCATCTTGTTATCCTTGATGGCAATAATACAATATGTGCCTTGCTGCCCCTACTGTCACTGGGGAAAGGACACCGTAAGATTGAACCCAAAGCTAAGCACTTCTCCCATTGCAAGAAAGATCAATCTAGTAGGCCAAACCAAACTGATAATTCGAAGAGACTTGCAAAGATAACCAATCATACATAAAAGAATTCAGAGAAGATTCAAATATTGTTCATAGATAAACTTGATCATAAACCCACAATTCATCGGTCTCAACAAACACACCGCAAAAGAAGATTACATCGAATAGATCTCCACAAGAGAGGGGGAGAACATTGTATTGAGATCCAAAAAGAGAGAAGAAGCCATCTAGCTAATAACTATGGACCAGAAGGTCTGAGGTAAACTACTCACACATCATCGGAGAGGCTATGGTGTTGATGTAGAAGCCCTCTGTGATCGATGCCCCCTCCGGCGGAGCTCCGGAAAAGGCCCTGAGATGGGATCTCACGGGTACAGAAGGTTACAGCAGTGGAATTAGGTTTTTGGCTCTGTATCTGGTAGTTTGGGGGTCCGTAGGTATATATAGGAGGAAGAAGTACGTCGGTGGAGCAACGTGGGGCCCACGAGGGTGGAGGGCGCGCCTAGGGGGGTAGGCGCGCCCCTACCTCGTGCCTTCCTGGTTGATGTCTTGACGTAGGGTCCAAGTCCTCTGGATCACGTTCGTTCCAAAAATCACGTTCCCGAAGGTTTCATTCCGTTTGGACTCCGTTTGATATTCTTTTTCTGCGAAACTCTGAAATGGGCAAAAAAACAGCAATTCTGGGCTGGGCCTCCGGTTAATAGGTTAGTCCCAAAATAATATAAAAGTGTATAATAAAGCCCAATAATGTCCAAAAACATAATATAATATAGCATGGAACAATAAAAAATTATAGATACGTTGGAGACATATCAAGCATCCCCAAGCTTAATTCATGCTCGTCCTCGAGTAGGTAAATGATAAAAACAGATTTTTTGATGTGGAATGCTACTTGGCATAATTTCAATGTAATTTTCTTAATTGTGGTATGAATATTCAGATCCGAAAGATTCAAGACAAAAGTTTAATATTGACATAAAAATAATAATACTTCAAGCATACTAACTAAGCAATTATGTCTTCTCAAAATAACATGGCCAAAGAAAGTTATCCCTAAAAAATCATATAGTCTGGCTATGCTCTATCTTCACCACACAAAATATTTAAATCATGCACAACCCCGATGACAAGCCAAGCAATTGTTTCATACATTTGGTGTTCTCAAACTTTTTCAATCTTCACGCAATACATGAGCGTGAGCCATGGACATAGCACTATATGTGGAATAGAATGGTGGTTGTGGAGAAGACAAAAAAAGGAGAAAATAGTCTCACATCAACTAGGCATATCAACGGGCTATGAAGATGCCCAGTAATAGATATCAATGTGAGTGAGTAGGGATTGCCATGCAACAGATGCACTAGAGCTATAAGTATATGAAAGCTCAACAAAAGGAACTAAGTGAGTGTGCATCCAATCTTGCTTGCTCACGAAGACCTAGGGCATTTTGAGGAAGCCCATCATTGGAATATACAAGCAAGTTCTACAATGAAAAATTCCCACTAGTATATGAAAGTGACAACCTAGGAGACTCTCTATCATGAAGATCATGGTGCTACTTTGAATCACAAGTGTGGTAAAAGGATAGTAATATTGTCCCTTCTCTCTTTTTGTCTCATTTTTTTATTTGGGCCTTTTCTATTTTTTATGGCCTCTTTTTTTATATTTAGTCTGGAGTCTCATCCCGACTTGTGGGGGAATCATAGTCTCCATCATCCTTTCCTCACTTGGGACAATGCTCTAAAAATGATGATCATCACACTTTTATTTACTTACAACTCAACAATTACAACTCAATTCTTAGAGCAAAATATGACTCTATGTGAATGCCTCCGGCGGTGTACCGGGATATGCAATGAATCAAGAGTGACATGTATGAAATAATTAGGAATGGTGGCTTTGCCACAAATACAATGTCAACTACATGATCATGCAAAGCAATATGACAATGATGGAGCATGTCATAATAAACGGAACGGTGGTAAGTTGCATGGCAATATATCTCGGAATGGCTATGGAAATGCCATGATAGGTAGGTATGGTGGCTGTTTTGAGGAAGGTATATGGTGGGTGTATGATACCGGTGAAAAGTGCGCGGTATTAGAGAGGCTAGCAATGGTGGAAGGAAGAACGTGCGTATAATCCATGGACTCAACATTAGTCATAAAGAACTCATATACTTATTGCAAAAATTTACAAGTTATCAAAGCAAAGTATTACGCGCATGCTCCTAGGGGGATAGATTGGTAGGAAAAGACCATCGCTTGTCCCCGACCGCCACTCATAAGGAAGACAATCAATAAATAAATCATGCTCCGACTTCATCACATAACGGTTCACCATACGTGCATGCTACGAGAATCACAAACTTTAACACAAGTATTTCTCAAATTCAAAACTACTCAACTAGCATGACTCTAATATCACCATCTTCATATCTCAAAATAATTATCTAGTATCAAACTTCTCATAATATTCAACACACTAATAAGATTTTTTTACTAATCTTGAATGCCTATCATAATTAAAGCAAATTACCACGCTGTTTTGTAGGACTCTCAAAATAATCTAAGTGAAGCATGAGAGAACAATAGTTTCTATAAAACAAAACCACCACCGTGCTCTAAAAGATATAAGTGAAGTACTAGAGCAAAAACTATATAACTCAAAAGATATAAGTGAAGCACATAGAGTATTCTAACAATTTCCGAATCATGTGTGTCTCTCTCAAAAGGTGTGTACAGAAAGGATGATTGTGGCAAACTAACAAATAAATACTCAAATAATACAAGACGCTCCAAGCAAAACACATATCATGTGGTGAATAAAAATATAGCTCCAAATAAAGTTACCGATGGAAGTAGACGAAAGAGGGGATGCCTTCCGGGGCATCCCCAAGCTTTGGCTTTTAGGTGTCCTTAGATTATCTTGGGGTGCCATGGGCATCCCCAAGCTTAGTCTCTTGCCACTCCTTGTTCCATAATCCATCAAATCTTTTACCCAAAACTTGAAAACTTCACAACACAAAACTCAGCAGAAAATCTCGTGAGCTCCGTTAGCGAAAGAAAACAAAACACCACTTCAAGGTACTGTAATGAACTCATTTTTTATTTATATTGTTGTTAAACCTACTGTATTACAACTTATCTATGGTTTATAAACTATTTTACTAGCCATAGATTCATCAAAATAAGCAAACAACACACGAAAAACAGAATCTGTCAAAAACAGAACAATCTGTAGTAATCTGTAACTAACGCAAACTTCTGGAACTCCAAAAATTCAACCAAAATAGGATGACCTATAAAATTTGCTTATTGATCAGCAGAAATTAGAATCAATATTTTGTCACGTTCTGGTGATTTTTAACAATTATTTTCGTGAACATAAAGTTTTTGGAAGTTTCAGCAAGATCAAATAAGTATCATCCAAGAAGATCCTATAGGTTAAACTTGGCACAAACACTAATTAAAATATAAAAACACATCTAACCAGAGGCTAGATCAAACATTTATTCCTAAACAAAAGCAAAAAGCAAAAAAATTAAAAATAAAATTGGGTTGCCTCCCAACAAGCGCTATCGTTTAACGCCCCTAGCTAGGCATAATAGAAAGGATAGATCTAGGTATTGCCATCTTTGGTAGGCAATTCATAAGTGGCTCTCATGATAGATTCATATGGTAGTTTAATTTTCTTTCTAGAAAAGTTTTCTATGTCTTTCCTTAATGGAAATTGGAATCTAATATTTCCTTCCTTCATATCAATAATTGCACCATTCGTTCTAAGGAAAGGTCTACCAAGAATAATAGGACACGAAGGATTGCAATCTATATCAAGAACAATAAAATCTACGGGCACATAATTCCTATTTGCAACAATAAGAACATCATTGATTCTTCCCATAGGTTTCTTAATGGTGGAATCCGCAAGGTGCAAGTTTAGAGAGCAATCATCAAAATCACGGAAACCTAGCAAATCGCACAAAGTTTTTGGGATCGTGGAAACACTAGCACCCAAATCACACAAAGAATCGCATTCATGATCTTTAATTTTAATTTTAATAGTAGGTTCCCACTCATCATAAAGTTTTTTAGGGATAGAAACTTACAACTCAAGTTTTTCTTCATAAGATTGCATCAAAGCATCAACGATACATTTAGTAAAAACTTTATTTTGACTATAAGCATGTGGAGAATTTAGCACGGATTGCAATAAGGAAATACAATCTATCAAAGAGCAATTATCATAATTAAATTCCTTGAAATCCAAAATGGTGGGTTCATTAATATCTAGAGTTTTGATCTCTTCAATCCCACTTTTATCAATTTTAGCATCAAGATCTAAAGACTCCGAATTTTTGGAACGCCTTCTAGGTAAAGGTGGTTCATATTCAGTCCCATCATTATCAAGATTCATATTACAAAACAAAGATTTAATAGGGGACACATCAATAACTTTTAGATCTTCATCTTTATTTTCATAGAAACTAGAAGAACACGCTTTGACAAAACAATCTTTCTTAGCACGCATCCTAGCGGTTCTTTCTTTGCACTCATCAATGGAAATTCTCATGGCTTTGAGAGACTCATTGATATCATGCTTGGGTGGAATAGATCTAAGTTTCAAAGAATCAACATCAAGAGAAATTCTATCAACGTTCCTAGCCAATTCATCAACTTTAAGCAATTTTTCTTCAAGCAAAGCATTGAAATTCTTTTGCAAATTCATAAACTCCTTAACACTAGTCTCAAATTCAGAGGGCATCTTATTAAAATTTCCATAAGAATTGTTGTAGGAATTACCATAATTATTAGAGGAATTACTAGGATACGGCCTAGGATTAAAGTTTCCTCTATACGCGTTGTTACCAAAATTATTCCTACCAACAAAATTCACATCCATAGATTCATTATTATTCTCAATCAAAGTAGACAAAGGCATATCATTATGATCAGAAGAAACAGTTTTATTAGCAAATAATTTCATAAGTTCATCCATCTTTCCACTCAAAACATTAATTTCTTCTATCGCATGAACTTTCTTATTAGTAGATCTTTCGGTGTGCCATTGAGAATAATTAACCATAATATTATCTAGGAGTTTAGTAGCTTCTCCTAAAGTGATTTCCATAAAAGTGCCTCCCACGGCCGAATCTAAAAGATTTCTAGAAGCAAAATTCAATCCGGCATAAAAAAATTGTATGATCATCCACAAATTCAAACCATGTGTAGGGCAATTACGTATCATTAATTTCATCCTCTCCCAAGCTTGTGCAACATGTTCATGATGAAGTTGCTTAAAATTCATAATATCGTTTCTAAGAGAGATGATCTTAGCGGGAAGAAAATACTTAGAGATAAAAGCATCTTTGCACTTATTCCATGAATCAATACTATTTTTAGGCAAAGACGAAAACCAAGCTTTAGCACGATCTCTAAGCGAAAAAGGAAATAGCTTCAATTTAAAAATATCATTGTCCACATCTTTCTTCTTTTGCATATCACACAAATCAACGAAGCTATTTAGATGGGTAGCGGCATCTTCACTAGGAAGGCCGGCGAATTGATCTTTCATGACAAGATTCAACAAAGCGGCATTAATTACACAAGATTCAGTATCGGTAAGAGGAGCAATCGGAGTGCTAAGAAAATCATTGTTGTTTGTATTGGTAAAGTCACACAATTTAGTATTATCTTGAGCCATCGTGACAAGCAAGCAATCCAACACACGAGCAAACAAGAAGCAAGCGGAAAAAAGGCGAACGGAAAAGATATGGCGAATAAAACGGCAAGGGTGAAGTGGGGGAGAGGAAAACAAGAGGCAAATGGCAAATAATGTAATGCGGGAGATAAGGGTTTGTGATGGGTACTTGGTATGTTGACTTTTGCGTAGACTCCCTGGCAACGGCACCTGAAATCCTTCTTGCTACCTCTTGAGCACTGCGTTGGTTTTCCCTTGAAGAGGAAAGGGTGATGCAGTAAAGCAGCGTAAGTATTTCCCTCGGTTTTTGAGAACCAAGGTATCAATCCAGTAGGAGGCCACGCACGAGTCCCTCGCACCTACACAAACAAATAAATCCTCGCAACCAACGCGATAAAGGGGTTGTCAATCCCTTCACGGTCACTTACGAGAGTGAGATCTGATAGATATGATAAGATAATATTTTTGGTATTTTTATGATAAAGATGCAAAGTAAAGAAAGCAAAATAAAGACGGCGCCAGAAATAGCTTGTTGACGGGAGATTAAATATGATGGAAAATAGACCCGGGGGCCATAGGTTTCACTAGTGGCTTCTCTCGAGAGCATAAGTATTATGGTGGGTAAATAAATTACTGTTGAGGAATTGACAGAATTGAGCATAGTTATGAGAATATCTAGGTATGATCATCTATATAGGCATCACGTCCGCGACAAGTAAACCGACTCCTGCCTGCATCTACTACTATTACTCCACACATCGCCCGCTATCCAGCATGCATCTAGACTATTAAGTTCAAAAGAACAGAGCAACGCTTTAAGTAAGATGACATGATGTAGAGGGATAAACTCATGCAATATGATATAAACCCCATCTTGTTATCCTCGATGGCAACAATACAATATGTGCCTTGCTGCCCCTATTGTCACTCGGAAAGGACACCGCAAGATTGAACCCAAAGCTAAGCACTTCTCCCATTGCAAGAAAGATCAATCTAGTAGGCCAAACCAAACTGATAATTCGAAGAGACTTGCAAAGATAACCAATCATACATAAATGAATTCAGAGAAGATTCAAATATTGTTCATAGATAAACTTGATCATAAACCCACAATTCATCGGTCTCAACAAACACACTGCAAAAGAAGATTACATCGAATAGATCTCCACAAGAGAGGGGGAGAACATTATATTGAGATCCAAAAAGAGAGAAGAAGCGATCTAGCTAATAACTATGGACCCAAAGGTCTGAGGTAAACTACTCACACATCATCGGAGAGGCTATGGTGTTGATGTAGAAGCCCTCCGTGATCGATGCCCCCTCCGGCGGAGCTCCGGAAAAGGCCCCAAGATGGGATCTCACGGGTACAGAAGGTTGCGGCGGTGGAATTAGGTTTTTGGCTCCGTATCTGGTAGTTTGGGGGTACGTATGTATATATAGGAGGAAGAAGTACGTCGGTGGAGCAACGTGGGGCCCACGAGGGTGGAGGGCGCGCCTAGGGGGTAGGCACGCCCCCCTACCTCGTGCCTTCCTGGTTGATGTCTTGACGTAGGGTCCAAGTCCTCTGGATCACGTTCGTTCCGAAAATCACGTTCCCGAAGGTTTCATTCCGTTTGGACTCCGTTTGATATTCTTTTTCTGCGAAACTCCGAAATAGGCAAAAAAACAGCAATTCTGGGCTGGGCCTCCGGTTAATAGGTTAGTCCCAAAATAATATAAAAGTGTATAATAAAGCCCAATGATGTCCAAAAACAGAATATAATATAGCATGGAACAATAAAAAAATTATAGATACGTTGGAGACGTATCACCCACTAAAAATATCTGGGCCTAAATCAGCATAAGATTTCATATTTTTCTGGTAGGGCTGTGCCCATAGTGGGCCTTTAACAGGCCTAAACATAATTTGGGCCTTCAGTAACAATTGGCCGTTTACAGGTGTAAATATCTTGAGCCCAATAAAACATGGGCCTTTAAAAGACCGAAAGTGAGATTGGGCCCTGATTGTGCCAAATAACCCACTGGTCTTAGCAGGCCGAAATGGTGGCCCATTTACGATGCGGATCTTTCAGACGCCGAAATTCGGACGGGCCGTAAATGCGCCGACCTAATACACAGGCCTTTAATAGGCCGGAAGTTCGGTCAGGCTAGATTATAGTCATTTTTATATGGGCCGTTAATGGGCCCGATGTGACGTTGGGCCACATATGGCCCATGGATTTTGTCCGAAGTTAACAGGCCGAAAGTGGCCCAAATCTATAGTGGGCCTCTAACAGGCCGAATGTCAGACATGGCCGAATATGACCCAGATCCTTCACGGTCGTTTATGGGCCGAAAGTTTCAATGGCCTGTAAATGGGCCCAAATGAAGCAGGACCTTTAACAGGCCGGAAATACAACGGGCCGTAATTCGGCCCATATACTTAGCGGACTGTTAACGGGCTAGAAGTGACCATGAGCCGCGATGATGACAAGTTTAGGATAGGCCGTTGACGGGCCGATTTGACACTAGCCGTACCGGCCTTAACTGAGAATGTTGTCCCTTTAGCTGGGCCGGCCCATTATAGTCTGCAAAATCTTGTGGGCCTTTAGCTGGGCCGGCCCATTATGGCCTGCAAAATCTCGTGGGCCTTTAGCTGGGCCGGTCCATTATGATACGCAAAATCTCGTGGGCCTTTTGCTGGGCCGGCCCATTATGGACCGCAAAATCTTGTGGGCCTTTAGTTGGGCCGGCCCATTTAAACTTTATGGGCCACTTTTGGGCCGGTCCACGTGTCAGCATATCATAGGCGCATCTCGCCCATTGGATGAGTGACACCTGTGCCAACACGGAGCTAACACGTGTTTCCGTCAGCCAATCAGAATTTTACACGTGGAAAATACCCATTGGTCCGGGCTATTAACGGGTTATCGGATCCAAAACCGGACCCGATAGCTTAACGGCGTTCCGTGACGGTGGATGCCATGTGTCGGTCACCCTTGACGAAAGCACTTCTGTGAAGCGCGATTTATCGTCATGGAAGTGGACACTTCCGTGATGATAATTTTGGTAATGTCATGGAATACTTCTATGACAGCACCGGTATGACTATCTTGATTCTGTCATAATTGTCATGGATGTACATGCATGACAGAAAACGTGACCTACTGTGACAAACACGTATCATCACGGAAGTGTATTTTTTTGTAGTGATAGCAATACTAGGTTCAACTTTAATTTGCTCAGGGGGTTTGGGTGTCTTAATATTACTTTTGTTGACTACAGTTGAAGCTTTAGCATGATCCTTTATTCTAATACCGAAAGGTGGTTTCTCAATGTAAGCAGTAGGAACGATAGGATCATTATAAGTGATAGTATTTTCCTCAACTTTAATAGGTGCAACTACTTTTACTTCAATGGCAGGATTATATTTAAACCACTTCTCCTTAGGGAGATCAACATGAGTAGCAAACGATTCACAGAAAGAAGCTACTATCTCGGAGTCAAGTCCATATTTAGTGCTAAATTCACGGAAAACATCGGTATCCATAAAAGATTTCACACAATCAAACTTAGGTGTTATACCTGACTACTTACCTTCATCGAGATCCCAATCTTCAGAGTTGCGTTTAATTCTTTCCAATAAATACCATTTGAATTCAATAGTCTTCATCATAAAAGAGCCAGTACAAGAAGTATCGAGCATGGAGCGATTATTGAGAGAAAGCCGAGCATAAAAATTTTAAATAATCATTTCTCTTCACAGCTCATGATTGAGGCATGAATATAACCTTGACTTAAGCCTCCCCCAAGCTTGAGCGATGCTTTCTCCTTCGCGAGGCCAAAAATTATATATATAATTACGATCACGATGAACAAGATGCATAGGATAAAACTTCTGATGAAATTCCAATTTCAATCGTTTGTAGTTCCATGATCCCATATCATCACATAGCCTAAACCATGTCAATGCCTCTCCCTTCAAAGATAAAGGGAAGACCTTCTTCTTGATAACATCCTCGGGCATACCTGCAAGCTTAAATAATCCACAAACTTCGTCCACATAGATTAAGTGCAAACCGGGACGTAATGTTCCATCTCCTGTAAAAGGATTAGCTAGCAGTTTCTCTATCATACCCGAAGGAATTTCAAAGTAAACATTTTCAGTAGGTTCAGTAGGTTGAGGAGCAACTCTTTGCGCTACTGGTCGGGGTGAAGATACCCTGAACAAGCCCCTCAGAGGATTACTTTCCATAGTAACAAGTGACAGTAAATTTCAGCACACTATATAAATTTTTCCTTACCAAATTCCACCTACCAAAGGCGCTTCACTCCCCGGCAACGGCGCCAGAAAAGAGTCTTGATGACCCAAAAGTATAGGGGATCTATCGTAGTCCTTTCGATAAGTAAGAGTGTCGAACCCAACGAGGAGCGGAAGGAAATGATATGCGGTTTTCAGCAAGGTATTCTCTGCAAGCACTGAAATTATAGGTAACAGATAGTTTTGTGATAGGATAATTTGTAACGAGCAACAAGTAACAAAAGTAAATAAAGTGCAGCAAGATGACCCAATCCTTTTTGTAGCAAAGAACAAGCCTGGACAAACTCTTATATGAAGGAAAACGCTCCCGAGGACACATGGGAATTATCGTCAAGCTAGTTTTCATCATGTTCATATGATTTGCGTTCGGTACTTTGATAATTTGATATGTGGGTGGACCGGTGCTTGGGTGCTGTCCTTACTTGGACAAGCATCCCACTTATGATTAAACCCTATTGCAAGCATCCGCAACTACAAAAGAAGTATTAAGGTAAACCTAACCATAGCATGAAACATATGGATCCAAATCAGCCCCTTACGAAGCAACGCATAAACTAGGGTTTAAGCTTCTGTCACTCTAGCAACCCATCATCTACTTATTACTTCCCAATGCCTTCCTCTAGGCCAAAATAATGGTGAAGTGTCATGTAGTCGACGTTCACATAACACCACTAGAGGAGAGACAACATACATCTCATCAAAATATCGAACGAATACCAAATTCACATGACTACTAATAGCAAGACTTCTCCCACGTCCTCAGGAACAAACGTAACTACTCACAAAGCATATTCATGTTCATAATCAGAGGAGTATTAATGTGCATAATGGATCTGAACATATGATCTTCCACCAAATAAACCAACTAGCATCAACTACAAGGAGTAATCAATACTACTAGCAACCTACAGGTACCAATCTCAGACTTAGAGGCAAGAATTGGATACAAGAGATGAACTAGGGTTTGAGAGGAGATGGTGCGGGTGAAGATGTTGATGGAGATTGGCCCCCTTCCGATGAGAGGAGCGTTGGTGATGACGATGGCGATGATTTCCCCCTCCCGGAGGGAAGTTTCCCCGGCAGAACAACTCTGCCGGAGCCCTAGATTGGTTCCGCCAAGGTTCCGCCTCGTGGCGGTGGAGTCTCATCCCGAAAGCTTGCTTGTGATTTTTCTTCGGACGAAAGACTTCATATAGCAGAAGATGGGCATCGGAGGGCCACCAGGGGGCCCACGAGGCAGGGGGCGCGCCCAGGGGGGTAGGGCGCGCCCCCCACCCTCGTGGCCAGAGTGTGGGCCCCCTCTGGTACTTTCTTCGCTCAATATTTTTTATTAATTCCAAAAATGACTTCCGTAAAGTTTCAGAACTTTTGGAGCTGTGCAGAATAGGTCTCTAATATTTGCTCCTTTTCCAGCCCAGAATTCTAGTTGCCGGCATTCTCCCTCTTCATGTAAACCTTGTAAAATAAGAGAGAATAGGCATAAGTATTGTGACATAACGTGTAATAACAGCCCATAATGCAATAAATATCGATATAAAAGCATGATGCAAAATGGACGTATCAGCACCTGCTCCAGCTCGTAGTGGGAATACGCAAACAACTACTGGTGATCCTCCTCCACCGCCGCCCTCACAGGGTGCTGGAGGCTCAGGTGCTCCTGTTCCACTGCAGCCTGACACCACTCGAGACTCTGCACCTACTCCAACAATTCCAAGGGACCCACCGAAGTCCAACACGAAAGGGAGAGAGAAGTCTAAACGAATTGAATCAGCACTGTAACTACACCCCAAAAGGAAGAACAAATGTAGTTTATGTGGTTCTGTTGAGCACAATGCAGCGAGCTGCGAGGCAAGGTTGGTGTGAAGGCCAAAGAAGGAAGTGAAAAAATGCCCCCAAGTTTTTTTGTCATTGTTCAAATGAGAAAGCTCATGAAACTGTATTGACATTTTGGGCAACTCAGAACTAATTTGTGTTGTGGTTGATACTTGGTGTTGATTTTTCATTTGTCCTTGCTACAACCATATATACGTTTCTTTCCCTTGCTTAAGAAAAGTACTAGTTGGTAAACATTTGTGCAAAATGGAGGCACTATTTGCTAGCATTCTTATAACTACTTGCCTACTCTTCTTAAATGAGTTTGTCTAATTTCAAAATATTTTTTGCGTTCCAACTTTGGCCAAGTACATGAACTATGATCCCGTAGGTACTTCTTGTTCAAAAAATAGCAAAATTCACTGAATGAGTGCAAAAAAAGGAAGGTGTGATAAACATACCTATGGTAGTTCCAGGATTTCCTTCCAAGGAGCTTTGTTGTGAATATCTGAGACCCAGATGCTTGTCAGCTGCTTCCTAATGTTTGGAATATCACTTGGTTCGTATTTTGGAACAGCCCTAGCAACTCATTTCTTGGTGTTCATCAGCCCGTAAATGCCACAGTCAGTGTTGTTTGTAACACACAGGAGGCAAGAAAAACTTGTTTAAGAAACTGCACATAAGTAAACACTGGTTTCCGAATAATTGATATTGGGAAAAGTTGCTTACTCATTGTTCTGCCTTGGGACATCGATGTTGACTAGCGGATACTTATCTAGCACAACACGTGAGTGGCCATAATGATGCTCCCATAAACTACGAACAGTTGCTGCTATCAACCTAGCATTCTTGTCCAAGACAGGATTATCTAGTGTCTTCCAGGAATCAAGGACTTCGAACCTCTTGTCTCTTATGTTCAAGTTGAACACCCAGTAATGATTCCCCGATACTAGTTTTTCTGGATCAATGTTCTCTAGGATAGGAAACATAATCTGTATAGAAAAGTATTTTCCAGAAACACAAAATATGAGATGCTTGTAAAAAATATGAGGAAATTTGAATGCTTGTAAATAAATATGAGGCAATTTGAGAAGAAAGTACTCAGAAAAGAAAAGAGGGCAAAACACTTTTTGATGAGGCAACTACTGTTTCAGGTAATTCAAGCAAAAACTAAAAAGCAAACAACTTACAGCTACAACAGAGGCAACTACATGTTTCATAGCAGGCAAGTTTGTGGTTTTCTTAAGCTTCATGTTACACAAGTTCTTCCCCGAAAGCAAGGTGCAACGAATATAAAAAGGTTAAGACTGAGGCTATCTAAAAAATTGAAATAGACTTGTCATTCTACAGAAAAGAATATAAACAACTTGCCAACTATATTAGAGACAAGAACTTGCAAGATGATGAGGCAAGTACTTGTAATTGATGAGGCAACTACTGTTTCAGGTAATTCAAGCAAAAAATAAAAGCAAGCAACTTACAGCTACAATTGAGGCAACTACATGTTTCATAGCAGACAAGTTCGTGGTTTTCTTAATTTTCATGTTATACAAGTTCTTGCCTTGAAGCAAGGTTAAGACTGAGGCTCTCTAAAGAAATGAGCTAGACTTGTCATTCTACACTTGCCAACTATATTTTTCAGGCAACAACTTGCAAGATGATGAGGCAAGTACTTGTAATTGATGAGGCAACTACTGGATCAGGTAATTCTTGCCTGAAAAAAACCAAGCAACTTACAGCTACAATTGAGGCAACTACATTTTTCATAGCAGGCAAGTTTCTGGTTTTCTTGAGTTTCATGTTACACAAGTTCTTTCCTGAAGCACAGGTGTATTGAATAAAAAAATTTAAGTCTGTGTCTCTCTAACAATTTGGACTAGACTTGTCATTCTAAGAAAACAACATAAACAACTTGCCAACTAGATTTGAGGCAAGAATTTTTCGAAGATGATGATACAAGCACTTGCAAAAAATGATGAGGCAACTAGTGGTTTAAGTAATTACATGGGCAAAAAGAAAAAGTCGCAGCTTGTTAACTTCTATTTTTTGAAGCAAGTAGTTGCAGCTTGTTACAACTTGCCAGCAGACTGAAAAAAAGAAAAATAGTGTACTCACCATGTCTTTTCGGTCCAAATGATTTTACTTGTTAAACCTGGCAGTAATCTCTTTTGTATTCCATATCATCTGTTGTAACCTGACTTGTAAAAAACAGATAGACAAAAATGGAGCGAATGATGAAATTTCCATCGAGAAGGGGAGCAAGGGCAAAAAAGACACTGTAAGGTGCAACTCTTACCGAGAATTTAACTGGCATGATAACCTTCTTTGAGTCTGCTGGCAAGTTGTAAATTATAGACTGTAACCCAACTTGGAAAACATGCGAAACGACAGAACCACCACACTTGATGGACTCCGCGAGCTCCCTCACAGATACAAAGTAGCCATCAAAGTCGATGATTCTTGGGATGTACAATAAATTTGCACAGGACAAAAAAAGCATTAAAAAGTAAACTTGCCTATACATGAGTATTGTGGCTGCCTGAAAAAACCAACAATGAAGACGGTGATGGTACATACCTGTTATCTGTATCGGGTGATTCTTCTGCACTGCGCCTTGCATGCAAAATAACAGATGCATATAAGTGGTTGACTTCGGGTTTGCAATAGAATTCCTTTTTGTTGTCAATGCCCGTGAAAGGTGATCTCAAAGATGTTGATGGCTTGATGAGCCTCCTCTCAAATTTGTTGGTGATTACCTCCCCTGAACTGCTACTGCTAGAAAACTTACCACCTGGCCCCACATCTATTTCATTGATCATTTTCTCTGGTGTACTGAACATAGCACAATTAGCTAATTCTTTCCCCCTTTGCTCTGCTCTAGCACACGCTGCCTCTAGTTCCTCTGTATCCCACACAACATCATCAAGGTTTATTACTTCTCTTATGCTCGTTGTTGCGATATCCTCTGTTTGTATGTTAAGAACTTCATCCCATTTGTTGATGTCCTTATCTCCTTCTTCAAGGCCAGGTTCCAACTCATCGAAAATCACTCAAAACTTGGAGCTCGGCAGTAGTCATCGCACATCCCGGACACCCTTCTACTCTTGAGTTCGTTGGCTGGCTCTTTAACTATTGTCTGTGGTGGAATGTGGATGGGAGCATTTGTTGGAGCAACACACTTGTCTATAATTTCATTTATTTTGGCTATATCAACAGTTTGATGCTTGTGTGGTACCGGTGGCCAGTTCTCCTTGTTTGTGTCACCTTGGAGGTGTGTTGGAGGCAAACTCAGGTTAGTTTTCAGTAACTTTGCTACTGGACCTGCATGTCTTACATCAGTCCCTGCAGGCATCATCTGTTCAGTGCCCCTCGGCTTCTTCTCTCGCGCTGCTTTTTTTCCACCGATCATATCTGAGGTGGCAGGTTGGTGGTTCCTGGCAGGCAAGTCAGCAATAGTATTGGGCAAGTTCTGGTTGGGCAGTGGCACTGTTTGTTTCCCAGCCATCGTAGTTGAATTGGCAAGCTGAGGGGTCCTTGCAACCAAAACAGCAATAGGGCTAGGCAACTTCTCCTCTGGCACTGTTTTTATTCCACCAGTCATGTATGAAGTGGCAGGTTGCTGGATCCTTGCAGGAAACTCGATAACATTGTTGGGCAATTTCTCGAAAGGCACTGGTTGTTTTGCATCATTCCTTTGCACAGGATCAACCTGAGGACTCTTGGCAGACAACTTAATAATAGACCTAGGCAACACATCCAGTTGGCCTTGTTGTTTTGTACCAGAATCTGGAAAGTTGTCAAGGTGTCGGTTCTTATCAAGCAACTTCACTCCTGTGTTGGGCAACTTCCCCATTGAACTTGCTTGCTTGATAGTGCCAGGTTTGCGGCCTTGCTCAACCGGCTTCTGAACACTGTAAGTTGCCTGACATTTTTCTTGACTTGCTTGTTAGCCAGCATAGTTGCCTGTTGAACTTTTTCAGTTTGGCCTCTATGTTTGAGTGATGGTGTCAGTGCCTTGGGTCCCATCCTTTCTGCAACTGCAACAGGGTTTGGATTCAGGTTGAATGACACTCTCTTTTGCTTCCTTGGTGCAATTGACAGTAAATCTTTCTTAGAAAATGCTTGTGGCAGATTTATTCCATAAACTTCTTGCATGAGTTCAGTCTGCATTTGGGGGGGGGGCATAACTCCTCAGGATTGAATTTGATGCATGTTTCTCTTTCCTCCTCGTGAAACACCATCTGATCGAATAATGTCCTCGCATATAAGTGGGGTTTCCGCCAATCAAACACTTGTGGCAATTCAAGTTCCTTTTGAAAAGGGTCCCACTGCTTCTTGAACTCCATCTTGACAATATCTATAAGGGAAAATGTTTCTGCAGCATCTCCTGCTTGCTGTTTGCTATCGTTCTGCTTGATAAAGAAATTTGATCCAGAGTCATGGTCCCTACTGTTGCTTGAACTTCCTCCTCCTTCATCTCCACCAGAATTGTTTGTCCTGCTGCATCCTCCTGTATTGGCTCCTCCACCATGGTCCTCATCGTCTCCATTTCCATCACCGTTTTTCTTACCTCTACCCTTCTCAACATGGTCCTCACTGTCCTCATCTTCGCCAACTTTCTCTGTCTCATCATCTTGAGCTGCCTTGCTTTCCGGCACATCGGCCTTGTTTACCTCTTCCTCATCAACTTGGGGGGCACTGTCGTTCCCTCCTTGCACATTGCCGCTGTCCTTGCCACTATCATCCTTGTTTTCTGTAGTTTCATGTGGCTCCTCACTATCCTTATCAACATCATCCTCGGCAGAATTGTGTCTGACATTGCCTCCATGACTGGTGTTGTCATCATCATCATCATCTGAACCGTCATCTGCACTGTCATCCCCCGAGTTACCACTGTCTGGTTCTGATTCATTGTTTCGTCATCGTCCTCATCCTCGCTCTCTTCATCCGACTTGAATGATTCCTCATCCTCACTTGAGCTGAGTTCAAGCACTCTAGGTGTTGCTCGCTTCCTCCGAGAACTGGTATGCTCACTTGGCTGTGGGTTATTGTCTATGTTCTTGCTTGAGCCAGGTTGCCCCTCGTCAAGCTTCCCTATGCCCACTACGAGCTTCCCGATAGCATGTGACATTTCAGTGCACATTTCATGAACCATTCCCGTTATCCTATTTTGCTTCTGCACACCAAAAACAAAAAAACAAAAAATGTGTGTCAGATAGTAAAATGATTGGGATCAGAAAAATCCAGAATGCAGTGACAAAACATATGAAGGGCTTTCTTGCTATTGGAACTTACATAGGTGTCGTAACTTTCAGGATACCTAGCTGCAACAAATTTTGAAACGTGGTCCAAGCTTCCAAACAAACTGTCATTTGCACACCGTGAAAATTCATTCTTGAGCTGTTTTCATCAAAACCAAAAACAGGGCGAAAAAAATAAATGAACACCGTATGATCAACGCCATATAGGTCAGAGTATAACTTGCCTATGTTTATTGTATAAATTTCCCTGGATTTCACTTTGGATTTGCCATGTTTTGATCAAAGAAAGGAAAGTAGTACATTATGAAGGTTGTCCTGTTTTGGACTAGAAAAACTGACAAAATGAACTACACATTTCCCACTATTGTATACAGATTTCCCATTATTGTCTGAAAAATGGCAGAAACATAACAGTCATAGTTTTAGGACCTAGCTAGGTTATTTGCTATGTACAATGCAGAACTCTTCTGGAAAAATGTAGGCAAGTTATGTTCTGTTTCCAGGCAAGTCCTGTTCTGCTGCAGGCAAGTACTGTAATGCAAATTTTTGAGCAAGTACTGTAATGTAATCAACATCCAATGTGATGTACTGCTTGGAACAGGGAAAGTATTACCCCCAATCATATGTTTCTTCCGCAGGCAAGTTATGTTGGTCCTAATACTATGACTTGCCTTGACTTGTAACAATGTGTTCGGCATAATTTGTATAAAAATTGTTTCTATTTTTAACCTATAAATTGTTTTTTGCAAATTAATGTGTGTTTTGATATTAAATAATTCTTGCACGAAAAGAACTTACTCGCAGCTTGCCATACACTCCTGGACCCTTCCTGTCTTTCTTCATGACTTTTGTTATTATATCATCATTCCAAATGCATGCCCTTGGAAGTGTAGCAGGTATTGGTTCATGAACATCCAATGAATCCAGGTACAAAATCTGTAACAGTTTTAAATTGCAAAAACTATTAGGAAACACATGGCTCTTTCATGCTTGTATTGAAAAGGAAAAACTATAAAAAAGAAAACACATTAGAAATGATTTTCCTCATACTTACAACTAGATGAAAAACACAGCAGCAAACAGCCTTCTTCTTGTCACCAAAACCCATGAATGCCAATCTTAGTTGATCAATAACAAAGTCGCATATCTTGGTATCTTTTATAGCACTTGTGACGAGACTAGCAGTGTAACACCTTGGTGAGATGCTCAAGCTGGTGGTTGGGGCAAGGAAGCAGGAGAATGCAACAGCCAACCAAGCACGGAGGAAATTGTCATCGTACGCCCCATCCATCTTTTGAATCATTTTACACCATGAAGTCAATGTAGGGGTGTTTTTTCCCTCGATCTTGAAAATACTGTTGAATTCCCTTATAACATCTGGATTCATTTCAAAACATACTTTCCTGCCACTGTTGGGCAAACCCCATATCCTCCTAACACTTTATGCATCTATTGGTATTTTGCCTCTATCTGGTATAACAATTTGAGACTTTTCTGGGTCGTAGTGTTTCATAATCCACTGGCTGAGATCACCGGGCATGCTTGTAGATGTAATATCCAACAAGCCCCCAAAGTATATGTCTCTGATAACATTTTTTTGGTCTTCGTTGAGATCTTTGTTCAACTTAAAAAGCCTTGCAGGTGATGACCTGTTCCTACACTGGTAGAAAAAAGCCCTTTAGTCCCGGTTCGCAACAGCCTTTAGTCCCGGCTGTGCAACCGGGACTAAATATGCGCGACTAAAGACCCCCCCCTTTAGTCGCGCCTCTTACGGACCGTGACTAAAGGCTTTAGTCCCGGTTCTTGTGGCTGACCGGGACTAAAGGCCCGTCCACGTGGGCGCCCGTGGTCCGTCGGGGCGGAGGACCTTTAGTCCCGGTTCTCGTGGCCAACCGGGACTAAAGGGCTCCTCCGCAGGTTTAGGGTTTTAGCCCCCCTAAACCTGGTTTCTTTTTAGTTTGGAGTGTTTTATTTCTTTTATATTATATTTTGTGTTTTATTTTAATTTTGATAAAGTTTCAGTACACATATTTTACGCTACTATATACATGCATATGAAATTTCAAACAAGAAGAATTCAAGAGTAATATATATTCAATCTCGGGTGACCATATACAACTTCGAACAAGTTTCCATACACAATTAGGATGGATGACCATATACAACTTCGTACAAGTTTCAATCTCGGGTATGCATATAAATTTCTTCGTCCTCGGTATAGTGTTCTCCTTTAGGATTGATGACTTCCCTCATGAAAAATCCTGCTAATTCTTCTTGAATTGGTCGGAAGCAAGCTTCTGGACTAAGCCTCCTCCACAAGTTATCCGTCGCGTTCCGCACGCTATCTGATGCCTTCCGCTCAGTGGTGTGTCTCCGGATGTTCTCACAAACATAGTATCCACATAGATTGGTCCCCGGTGGCTGCTTATCCACATTAACTAACCTTCTGAAATCTAGCTCATGTTTGAATTCACCGACAATTTCTTCTGAGAACCGTCTCCAAACCCTACAGGGCAAAGAAAATTAAATGAATAAGGGAGTTATTAGTTACTTGATATTAGGAAATGAACGAAAGAGACCGATCGATATAGAGCTCAAATGATTGAAAACAATTACTTTTGCAGCATTTTTCTCATGTCGGCCCAACGCTTTGGATCCGAATCCATAGAGTCCATGATTAGAACTCTGGAGGTGTGAAGTTCAATATTTAGCAGAATCCAGTGGAACCTGCGGACACGTTACATGCACAGTCATGCATAACTCATCGATTAGACATACCATGCATGGAGTAAACAAAAGAGAATGGGCACAAGAGAGAAACACTCACCCAAAATGGTAAGGAAATAGAATATGACTTTTGAGTTGATGCTTTCTAAGAAACTTGGACAGGTCATTCTCCACGTCTTCGGGGTGATGTTGTAACACATGTCCATTAACGATATGTGGGTCAATGAACCCAACATCATGGATGTTTCTTATTTTGCATTCCCAAATCTTCAATCTGCATAATAGCGTACGCAACAATATAGTTAGGACAATATATATATAGTGCAGGCAATGAAGAACGAGATGAGGTAGAAATAAATCACTTACAGAACGTAGCAACTCAGCATAGATTTGTCGAGGTCGCGCAGATTGAACAGCTGGAACAATTCACTCATATGAACTTCTACAGAGTACCGTTTGGTGTGATGCTCATCTGTAACATCCGCATAAACATATTCTTTGTTGGCCCATGTTATGAATTGCTTGTACCAACGTAGCAGATTTCGCATTTGTGGTGGTAGACTCTTTTCCCGCGCAGGCTCGACGAGAGGCCCATTCCGCACATATTGTAATGCTATCTCACATACTGGCGCATCCTCAAGGCCTAAGAAGGCACGAAGAGTCAAACCCATCTCGGACGCTTGTTTCATGGCACCCGCTACAGTCAATCCAAGTGCTGCCGCAGCTGCTATGATCTCGGGGTCCTCTTCCGGACCGGCTTTCACTATGAGCGGGGGGATCGATTGTTTCTTCTGCATTCCTGGACGGTGATCGGGACGTTGTCTCTAACAACGACTCCGCATTGGTTGATAAACTTTGAGGTGTGCTGTAGGGGCTTGCCGGTTTCACTGACAAACTCAATGGCATATGTTTCTCCTGTTTTCATTGCCTTGGATTTGCCACGCTTTGTCGTACTCGATCCGGAGGGCTAAAAAAAGAAAGAGAGTCGCGCGCGTTAATACATATGTATTCACATTTCAGTAAGTTTGTATCACGAGAGGCTCTCAATGTATATATATACCTCGCCGGAGGTGGTTGCTACTTGCAATTCAAGATCGTCGGTTGTTGACGGTTGACCTCCGTCGACAATGTCCGTTCCTTCACCTTCTTGATCATCGACAATCTCTGTTCCACCGTCAAGGTTCAGATAAGAAGAGACTACATCCTCTTGTTGCTCATATTCTGAGCCCGGCACATAAGGAATCTCGTTGTTGATGATGCCCATTAAATAACGTTCAGCCTCCGGATCCCTAAGCGGCTCGGTTCTATCGTCCGCCATATGTCACTCCTGCATGTAGTAAAAATTCTTTAAGTATAAAGGAATTAAAAAATAAGATTAAGGGGACATAGAGGAGGAGGAATTAAAAAATAAGATTCTTTAAGTAAAAATTCTTTTTTTCTTCTTCTTCCTTTCTTCTTCCTCTTTCTTCTTTCTTTCTTCTTCTTCCTTTCTTCTTCCTCTTTC